>NC_141314.1:2787500-2870000 GCF_037954325.1 Fistularia commersonii
CATAAAGCTTTAATTACCCGAGAGACAGGTGATTTTCAACATTTTGGAAAAAAAAAAACAAAAAAACATGATGGCTGGGGTTGTTTATCCACACAAGAGCTCACTCAAAAAAAAAAAAAAAAAAAAAAAAATCATGTTGCATGTTCATGAAGACATCAAAATAAAACAAAAAAAATTAAAAATATCTATCCCACACAGAAACACAGTACTTGTATGTTCGCAGTGAATTGTATTGCGTTGCCCATGGCAAAATTAATTCCCGGCGTTTCCCATTAGTCGCTCGCCGAGGATCACGGCCCGTCACGTTTAACCATGTCGACAGTCTGAAAAGGCTGTCGACGAAAACACCCACTCGCCCGTTCCTTCCCCCTCCTCTCATTCAGAGCATCTTATAAGGTCGCCAACCGGCGAACAGCGCCTTCCAAACATATTCAATTTCATCATAATTAAGAATAGATTATCTATCCGTCTAAGCGTGATTTATCATAATCATCATTCTGGCCTTTTAGGGGGGGTTTAAATAACACGACGTGAGGATCCATAACTCCTCGTGACACCGCAATAATTTGTTTATAGCCGCGTCCATTTGCTATACCATCCCTTAATCAATAGCGGTAAATCCAAAGTGCTTTTTTTTCCCCTGGCCTAGCTGTGAACGGGTGAATGAGAATCAGGCGCTCTCAAAACTTTAGCTCCCCCGGCCTCTTGAGTTTTCCGTGAGATTGTATCTATCGTCTCGGGAGGGGTTTTGGTGTAAACAGTGCTGGGATTGCGATAACGGCGTCGTAACCGGATACGGACGACCGATTCATTAAGATAAGATACCTCGGAGGGAGTTTCGGGACGCTCGTTAAAGCAGAAACGAAAATGTGAGCTTTTTACGCACGTTTTGGCACGCCGGCGTTGAAACCGTGGCGGATTTTGATGGGCTGACATCCAGCTGCCAACAATCTGGTTGATCTAGTAGGAATAAGATTGGCAGCCGCTCGGTGTGATGTGGTGCTGAAGAGGATCTTGCTGTTTCCCAAACAAGTGAGGGGTTGATTTGACAACAAAAAAAAAAAATGTCAGAAATGGGTATCTATGTACATATAGCTTTAAAAAAAAGAAAACTTTATGTCTGTCCTGAACTACTGAGCTGAACAAACCCCCCCTTTTTTTTCCTTTTTTTTTTTTGGCTTTTCTAGTTTAATTTCATGCATCCGTCCTTGGTCTGCTGCTCATCCTACTTAGGATTCCAGCAGACCAGACAGATAACCGTTCAATCTCGCACATCTTTTATGAGCAAAAAATAATAAAGAGAGTTGAGAAACCATGTTCATCAGACTGTCAGGCAATTTTTCCCGAAAATTTTCCAATTAACTTGCAGCATGATTTTGGACTGTGGGTGGAAACCCACGCAGACAATGGAAGAACATAAAAACTTCACATAGAAAAGTCCAAAGCGCCTCCTGACACAAGGACAACATGGAAGGAGTGGAGGAGTTGCTTTCAAAATAAAACAGGAAGCCGCTGCAGGAAAAATGGAGATCCTTTTTTAAGGTAATTGTATTTTTGGGAAATACTATTAAGTGCGTGTGATGTGTTTGCGTGTGTGTGTGTGTGAGAGAGAGAGAGAGAGAGAGAGAGAGAGAGAGAGAGAGAGAGAGAGAGAGAACAAATCTGAAATGCCATTGCAATGAAGTGGTTCATTATTTTATTTTATTTCAATTGCTCTTTGTTTTGTTTATATTACCTTATGTCACTCACTTTTATCGCTCCCTTGTTCTTTTATTAAATTTAATTAAATTTCATTTTTTTTTGTTTGCTTTATGTTCATGTTACTCTCTGTAACTCAATTGATGTTACTTACTTTATGTCCTTCAGTTTAAGTTAATTAAATTTAGTCTAATTCAAAATAATTGTATTAATTTAATTTTTTTTTATTGTATTTAATTCTATTTTTCAATTTTTCTATTTTATTCTTCACCGGGCCCTCAGACACCAACATACAATAGTTCGCTTTGTCATTTAACCGTCATTTAGGGACATAACAAATTCACTCGTTCATTAACACCTTATATATAGACACTAAAAAAAACTTGTTCATCATCATATATAAGCAAATAAAAAATGCTACTATGTCATTCACACACCATTATTGACTTACAACCATTCCCTGCATTCAAATATGATATGAAGACATAAAATTCTAATTCACTCGTTCATTCACCTGTCATATGTTGCCATGCAACCATTCACTCAGTCCTGGTTTTGTCCTCAGTGACAAAACCAACCGAGTCCTGTTTCTCTTTCTATTATTACCAACATCTGCATTACGCGGTAAATTGTTGCACAGCAAAATTGAGAACTACTACCAATAAAAATTTAATTAGCAGAGATTAATAAAGAGTTTTGATTGGTATCGTAAACCATTTTTATTAGACCCTGGGTATCAGGCGTTTTTTTTTTTTTTAAACATTTTTCTTCATTGACACCTCCCCACCCTCCAACCACCTTCCAAAAAAAGACTGTCCCGAATTGCCTATGTGCCTTATTCTGTGATTTATAACTGACTCCATATTATTTTAATTACAATAATTACGTTTCCAGTCCGCCGGGGCAAAATGACCATAATTTCCGACTCCTTTATAATTCTTGGTCTCTTCTGCCTGATCCGCAACATATGAGAAAAACATTTGCTACGATGTCATTTTTGGTTGGTCCTCACTCACATTTGCCAACAATATTTGGCCATAATGTCAAGGCTCCAGCGTCGTAACCGTGACAACTGGGGTTTAGTTTTTTTTGGATGGGCAATCCAGCACTTTGGATTAGGCCCTTTTTTTGTTTCACCAACTTGTACCAAAAATGTTATTGCAAAAAAGGAATATCAAATCTCCAAGTGGGTTGCGTGTTGGTGCAGTGGTCGGCGCCTCGGCCTCACAGCTTTCCACAGTGCAGAAACATACAGCAGGTTGAATGGAAGAAGAATTGGGGAAAAAGCTCCCAGAATGAGTGAGTGAATGATTGTTTTTCTGTATATGTGGCCCTGCGATTGACAAGCAAGCTGGGATATGTTCCAGCCATCCTGAGTGCAGGATAAGCGGAAGAAGATGGATGGATGGATATTAATAATAATAACATGTTATGATAATTAAATGATGATATAATGATTATAGCAGCACTTTTATTACTGCTGCTATGAAAATTAGTACTACTACAACTACTACTAGTTCACAAATGAATAAATAAATGACTTAATAAAATAATGATATTGATTATAATAACTATCATCAGTCTTCTTCTCCTTCTTCTTCCGGTGCAGGGGTTGCGAGAGGGAAGCAGATATTGAAAGTGTCTTTTTGGCTGTTTGGCCCACTTGTCCATTCACCTTTTACCGTATATTTACTTTGTTTTCTATCTGTGTTTTTTCTGTTCATGTTCATCATTTTTTGATTGCTTTGATTGGTTGTTTGGTCTGGGAGGTTTCCCCGCCCACCGGCCAATCAGAGACATGCCCCCCCTCCAAGCCCCCCTCAGTTTGTCCGTCACGAGTACAGATAATGCCGCCTGATGACACGGTGTCCGTGGAGGGAATACTGCTTGCAGTCAGAAAACATATGGAACGTGGAAATCTGACATATGCATCCAGAATGTACTGCGCTGTGGTTCCCTTCCTGAATTTGGAAGGGCTCGTCCATCCGCTGATTGCTAGCGGAGTGGTCATCGTGATACCTTCGTGCAGACGTCCCTCCTGTCCGCATCCTCAATGTGGGTAACCATCTCCGGTGTACTGCTGTTCATTCAAAATGGTCTGTTGGAAAGGGAACTCAAAAGGTTTGGAAAGTTGGAAAGTGGCTTTTAAACAGTGAGCCTGGGGTGCAAGGAGCACTGGGCTGAAGCATGTTCAGTCCCTGAGGAGGCGAGTTTTTGGAGGCGCCGTCACAAACCCTGGAGGTCTGATTCAGGGTGAAGTACGGAGATGCCTCATATATGTTGCACGCCAGTTCAGGGCAGATAAAATGTTTCGAATGTGGAGATGTGGGCCACAAGCGGGTTGCTTGTCTGCGCAAGAAGCCAGAATCAGAGAGTGATTTGGGCTTCTGCTGCCCGCTGTGGTTGCAGCGACTGCAGTGGCTGGTGTGCCGGCTGTGCCTGCAGGTTCGGTCGCTGTATCGACTGATATATCAGCGCCCAGTACGGCTGCGTCCACCGGCACCTGGGGTCCGTTGAACCCGGCCCCTTGTCCCATACATGAGGACCCAGTGCAGACAGAACACACACTTCAAACCCCCGTTTTTTTATCACGGAGCAGGTCGGAGCTGGAAATGAGGCTGCAACCTCTATGGTGACAGCCGGGACAGGTGAGCCTCAAAGCTTTATGGGTGACATACATGACGAAACTACTGTGGTTACAGGTCAGATGGGAAGCCAGTTCGGTGAAGGGGAAGGCATGGAATGTGGTTCAGAGTCAGACACTGTTTCAGTTAGCGGGAGCGATAAGTACAAACTGATCTTTACTCCTTAGAGGACATTGACATCTTATTAGATAATACCTTCTACGAGAAAGTTGACATCTCTGACTACTTTAGTGACACTGATAAGTTTATTAAATCAGTCAGTGCCATTAACAAATTGCAAGATCTGCACCCTTTGGATGACAGGACACAGTACCGCCTGCAGAAACAGGTCACACTTCTGAGGAAGGTGAACAGCAGATCTGCACAGAAAAGGAAGTAAAAGACAATGTATCACTTGCTCTTTCCATTGTACTGTTGTGTATCAAGTCCAGTCTCTCTCACTGGTGTCTCTTCCTCCATTCCTGTGGAGGGTGGAGGATGAACCTCCTGGATGCTGGCTGATGGAGGAGCCTCTGCTCTTTAACGGTTTCCTGAGGTCCCAGTCCTTGCGTTCCATCCAGTCTTTGGCACAGCAGGGCAGGTCTTACAAAGAAGGGTCACCTTTTGCTGCTAACTCCCTCTTCACAGATTCCCCTGCTGTATGCTGGATGCACTGCTTCTGTCAGGCTAATCACCAAATTCACAAAGGAAATCAGTAACGCTCTCCATCCCTTCCTGCAGTGCTGTGTGTCAGATCACTCCCACAAGTTATGGAATAAGAACATCGACTACAGGTTCCCCTGTCCAGACCTTTGGAACTCCAGTTTGAAACTGTTTTAGACTGTTTTAGAGGAGCTGGAGAGCCCTGTACAAGCAGGACAGTGGCCAGGTGACTTCATCTGGAGGATTGTCGCCACAGACAAATGCAGGGTGCAATTTGAGCCTGGGGTGACTGGAAACTTTTGTTTTGTTTACACCCTGAAACACTGCTTTATTCATTTTTTTGAATTCCCATGCTGTGTCCCAAGCCCACTGTTGAGTTTCTTGAAGGGTTTATTTCTTGGATTGAGGGTTACCTTTACCTTCCATTTATTTGTTTCCAGTCCAAAATATTAGAAGAACAAGAGTGTATCACTTGTGCTAAACTTTTTGCCAGGCTAATAGGACAATAGGAGGGCAATAGGAGGCGTATTGTGTTCTCTAAACAGCAATAGCAACTTGATTGTTGAACATCATTGCAAGTTGACCACCTGCCTTGAGCTATGCTGAGTATGTTATCATCATCATCATCATTATTATTATTTTATGCCTGATTGTAATTGTTATATAAAATCACAAGTTCCACACATTTCGCTCCTCAATGTATGAGGCCTCTGCTATAGTTAACACCAAAAACATTAAATTAAACAGTAAAGCAATCCTAGAATCTCTGCCTTCTCACTAATTGATTTATCACTGCTGCCTTGCATTGCGGGAGATCATCATCTCATATCCAGCACCTGCATATTTACACCTGACAGATGCTGTTTGTCCTTTTAAAAGGCCCTACAAAAATAAATCAACACCAAGAAAAAGACCAAAACTGTTGAAGGTCTCCTAAGGAAGTGAGGAAGAAAAACTTGTATACATAGAGGACAGGGACCAGAGTTCTAAAACATTATCTTCAAAAACTTGTGTTTCCATTATTTAAGTTGAAGGTAATAATTTATAATTTACAGACTCCCTGAAATTGACTTTGAACATCCATATTTGCATTTTATATCTCCAAAATGTTTTGCGATTGAGATCAACGGAACAGCTACATTACTTTTTTATTATTTAATATTTTATTTTGTTTATGTATTTATTCATTGATGTTTTTCTTTATTCATTAATTTAGGTATTTTATTTTATTTTTTTTATGTTCTCATTTTGAATTCTGGATATTATTTACCCAGCGACACCACATTGGGGGTGTGGAACATCGGGATTTTCCAAGACCACCACTCGTGCCAGCTGGGCTGCTGCCGCCCCCTTAAACACTGTGAGGGAAATTTGAACACCAGGTCTAAATGTAACTGGGTAAAAGTACTATTTCTTGAAAGAGAGAGAGAAAAACAGAGAAAAACTGAATAAATGTAACTGGGTAAAAGTTTTTTTTCATGAGAGAGAGAGAATAAAACAGTGAATTTTAATACCAAGCTGATGATTGTTTCCAGTTACCTGCTATGTAAAACCAATTGAGCCGCCACAGCAAAGTAAGCCTCTGATCAGACAGGAAAGGAGAAATACGAGAGAAGACTGTCAATGTAAAATTAACACATTTAGACCCAGTAATTAGACACATACACATAAACCGCAAAGGAGGTAAAAATAACAAGGTGGTTTTGTCACTTGCTGGTGGCAACAGAACATCTGTAAAGACAATTTCCGCCTCACACATACACGTGTGTCATGCGTATAAAATCATGATTATTGTTAGGATTCTTGTACAGAAATTAATTCAAATATCACAAGAGCCTACAACATTAGTGAGGAACAATTAATTTCACTAAACTATATTTTTTTGATATCTTAAAGGGCTTTTTGTGTGTGTGTGTGTGTGTGTGTGTGTGTGTGTGTGTGTGTGTGTGTGTGTGTGTGTGTGTGTGTGTTCGGAGGCAAGCCGAACCGTGCAGATTTAATGGTACATCAGTATTTGCACTGCACAGTGCTCATGATAATGGTCATATTGGTGGCAGTCGTTTTGGATTCATTCATCCATTCTTACATTGAGCCATCATTTCATGCATTCATGTATGTATTTATTTATCTGTTTAATAATTTAGAAATCCATTCAGTTATTCATCAAGGGATCCATCCATCGATTGCCCAACTGACACCCCATTCCTTTACCCATCAATGCATCCATTCATGCATTCATCCATTCAATCCATTGGTTCATTCATTCACGTATGCATTACTTTTTTTCATTTGGTTACTCATTCATTCATCTAATGATCCATTGGTCCATCCATCCACTCATTCATTCTTCTTACCATCTATCAGTAAATTAATTTACTCATTTATGTATCCATCTATCATCCTTTAATTTATGTCTTTATTTATTTGTATTTTTATATTGCCATGTTTATTTATTTTCTAACTCATCCACCCATCCATCCCTCATCATTAATTAATTAATTTATTCATTCAGTCATTTAGTCATCCATATATATATGTATGTATTTAGTTTGTATGTTCATCTATTTACTAATCCATGTATTCAGTAATTCATCAAAGAAATCTCCTTCCATCCATCTATCCATCCACTCAGCACACCCTCCATCCATCAATTCATAAATTCATTCAATCATTTGTCCATCAACCCATCCTTTCATCAAATTAAATTAAATTAAAAGCATTGTTGAAAAGCTTATGAACAACTTTTTTTTTTTTAAATTTGCTTTGCATCTATTTACTTTTAATACTTAAGAATGTTATTAATTAACTCTTTTTGAACGGCCATACATATCGGGATGTGCTAAAACTGATGACATGGATCAGAGGAAATAGATTATTCTTATCTCTGTGAACCAGACACTATTTTATATAGCAACTTTTAATAATCACAACATAAATATAATATTTATTGCTTCTATGTGGCCAATTTACAGGGGATTTATCACAAGATGGTCATCCGGAGTCAGAGGTTGCTGTTCCTGTTGCAATCAATCATGTCCTTTATATAAGATTATTTTTGCGGAACGCTCAATACGGACTAATTACCCAACACCTGAACTGGACACCCACGTGAGGATTCTCACACATTCACAGAGACTGAGACATAAAATGCCATCCTGTCAACACTTGCACAACATGGTTATACAGCTACATTTCAACGGTGGTGAAGCTTAAAGTTGTATTGCAGTTTAGGTTATAAACAGTTGCCCTTAAGTCCTCATATTATGTGGAACAAAAAAAAAAAAAGAGTAAAAGAAAATGTAGAAATGAAATGAAATTAAATTAAATCAAATGAAAATTAGTTGTAGTAATAATAGTTGTAATATTAAAAATATTCAAATTTTTCTTCTTTTTCTTCATCTTCCTCGTCTTCCTTTCAATATTACCATTATTGTTAATATTATTCAAATTATCATTAACGTTACAATTACTTTCATTATTTGCTCTATATAATGCTTGTGTCTGTATAAGTTCTTACCTTCACAGAAAGTTTTTGCAATATTGATTTCAGATTTTCAGTGGTGCTTGGTTCCTGCTCTCATGCTTGCATGTTTGCTTTAGGTATCCCTGAAATGCTCGGTGACCTTTCAACTCACAGGATCCGATTTTCCTTCACAGACGTACGGCTTATCAAAATAAAATATGTAATTACAGCATTTTATCTTTGTTCTTTCTTTAGTGAAACAATTAGAGAAAATACAGTCAACGTGTCACGTTACAGTTGCCAAAACAAATACCAGCTAACTGCGCTCCGTGGTTTGAATAACAAAACAGAACAGTTATTTCCGGAGCGTGTGTGTATACGTGTGTGTGTGGGAATTGAATTACAGCCTAAGAAGCCAATCAATAGGGCCTAGCGGTTGCGGCTGGGGCAAACCTCATTATCCCGTGTTCTCTAACAGGAGCTACATCCGAAGAATTCGTAAATAACTCTGAATTGTTTGCTGATTTAAGTAGAAAAACGACCCCGAACGCCTCCCTCAACCGCAAGCAGGCTTATGGTACTTTAAACACCTGCCTTGTATCTTGAGATACTGAAGGTTTTGAAAAAAAAAAAAAAAAGAATTAAAAAATAAATAAATAAAAAGGTACATGCTCCTTTTGAAGATGTAAGCAGGTGTTGCTTCTGTTGGCGCGATGGTCAGCGTTCAAAAAGACTGACACGCTTGTTCGCTGCTCCGAAAAAGGATTAACGAGAAACATCGGCATCCTTGCTTAATGTGCGGAAACCCGCACTCACTCAGACACACAGACACCACACACACATGCACACACACAAAGACAAACAGAGGAGAATAAAATGATTTGAAATAGAATTATTTCTGGTCCAGTGCACTAAGTAAAAATCAATTCCCCATTATAGAAATAGGATACAGAAAGGAATTAAAACTTAATGAGGTTTTCCAGCTAGAGTCCACCCACATTTTTTTTTTAACCCTGCACTTGGCAACGCCTCGAGCGAGCGGCGTGTGTCGCAGCCTGCACGCGCCAGATTACACCCGTGCTGTGAAAATCCCAGGCGTACCGGCATATTATCTCTTTTTTTTTTTTTTAATTTGCTCGTGCCTGGCAACGAGATGATGGCAATATGGCCGTATCCTCCAAAATCCCTTTCTCCCACAGGTGCTCGCACTCATTTGTGTACACCTGTCAATCTCTCCATTGGTGGTATTGATCAGCGGTTGATCCAAGGTGACTCAAGACAAAATGGCTTTTCATGTGACAGGCAATTAGACGAAACTCAGCGAGTCCGGCTATCCCGGCCCGGGCAAACAGAGATGGTCGAAGAGCTGGAAGGAAAAGAACGGGGAGTCGTTGAGAGATCATCCGAGTTATCAACGACTGCTCAAACGTCTTCTGGTTAGCCTGACAGGCTGACGCTGCGCATCGATTTAGTTATTATTAGTGCTCAAAAGAGACGTAAACAGTGGGGTCCCTTAGCTCGCGCGATCAATCTATCCATCCGTCATCCAGCTCCTCATTACCTCCATCTTCCCCACTCGGCTACAGTTTGATAGGAAAAAAAAAAAAAAGAGAAATAACAGTAATAGTAAACCTCCACTGGAGATGAAAAAAAAAAATGGATATTGATGCAATGAAAATTATTTTTCTTTGAAAACACTTGCTACTATTACAAAAACATACTAAGTCAGATCTGGAAACATATTTAAAAAAATAGCTAAATAATACATTTCCTAAATGCAATTCTGTTGAATATCACAGGTCATCCAGGTCGTTGTTAATTCTTGTCAAGGCTGAATTTCAGGTGTATCTTTTCAAGTTCTAACTCAGGTAAACCCCCAAAAGCTGTACCTTTGTTCCCCACTAACCCCAACCACGTTTGCACAACATCCCATTCAAACTAGTTTCCACAAAACAGACTCCCTTTACATGACAAAACCCAACCCTGGCTGTTATATTTGCAATACTCCCAATGCTCCAATTCGAAGTGAAGAAAGCTCTTGGATGGGAATTTACATCCAGTGCCACCCAAAAAAAAAAAAAATTGAAAAGAGTTAAGCCTCGTTTTGAGCAAAGTATTTAATATCAAACCAGAGATAGCGGGCCACAAACCAAGACACCTTGTGATGGAGGAAGTCAGGCAATCATTCTTTCATCGTCTATACCACCTACCACCTATGCTACACTTAGGGTCACTGGGGGCTGGAGCCTAACCCAGCTGTCCATGGGGAGGAGGCAGAGTCCACCCTGGATCAGTCAGCAGTTCCATCCCAGGGCTAAATACCGAGACATACAACTCTCTGAATGATCTGGGCAATTTAGATTCTTTGAATGAGCCTACTGCATGCTTTTGGATTTTGGGTGTAAACCAGAGACAAGAAAAGAACATGCAAACTCCACACAGAAAGACCCTGTGGGGCTCGAAGCATGAGCCTCCAAGCTGCGAGTCACAAGCACCAACATCTTATTTAGCTGCTTCCCCTCCACATTCACGGTTAAAGTTGATAGTGAGCAAACAAGCAGCTTTTTGGCACTTGATGAAATGCCTGCGATCAAAATAAGTCACCCTGGAATCTCTTGACTGTAAATTAACATTTTGATGACTCCATGTGCATCCCAAAGGAATGTTCTTAAATTTCCTAAGTGGACCACATTGATCCCGGGGAAGCTGTGTGTCAAAGTTTTACCTTAGGACACTGTCCAAACAAGAGTTAAAATGAAACTCAAAACCAGTTTTCCTTTGTTCACCAATTCCTATCTGAGAAAGGTTCTCTTAAGTTCCTCCTTAATTTCTGGAAAGATGTCAACCTATCGCAAACATTTCTAAAGCACCTGTCTGGCCTCTGCAGTTCCATGTAACGATCGCAGCCCACTTTCCACCCGATCCCTTGCAGTCATTGTAAATATCGAGACCAGGAAGCTGCGAAGTGGCCACACGTGTACCCCCTCTCTGGTTTGGTCGTTGGGTTTTCCCTTTTGCCGAGTCATCCTCGTCAGGAAGGTGTTCACCGCACCGATTGGGACTACGTTGATGCTTTATTCACCATCTCCGCAAGTCAACTGATAAAGGCTCATCATCCAGCATGGATGTAATTAGGTCCTGTAACATCTTTAATGAAGTGTTGCAGCAGCTTTGCATAAGTCAAAACCTAATCTACACCGAGGTTGATTTCAAAATTCAAATCAAAATGGTCCGCCTTTGGTTGACGTCCCTACTTATATCTCAAGGTTTTGTTTTTCGTTTCCTTGGGAGATGCTAAATTTTGCCTGCATACTCATAACTTTCCATGTGGCCTCCATGAACACCAATGACTGATAGTGTTCGACATGGCTTCCTCTTTCACAAAATACATAAATCTCCTCTTGGGTTTCCATCCAGTCGTCCTGCCTGGCAGTTCCAACCTCAGCATCTTTCTCCGCAGATCTCGACCAGCCCTCCTCAGCACATGTTCAAACCATCACTGTCTGACTCATTCTTTCAAGATATCAAACATGCAGTCTCCCCTCCGATGGACTAATTTCTGATCCAAGTCATCATCCTCAATCCCAAAGAGAACCTTAACATCTTCACATATGCTACCTCCAGCTCTGCTTCCCATCTTTTACACCAGTGTCGTGATCTCTAAACTGTACAGCTTTGCCGTCTCGCCCAACTAGATGGTGTTCAACATGCTGTAATGAAAAGAATAGGACAAAAAAACTATTTTTGCCACAGAAAGGGCCCTATTGGCGATGGTATGACAAGATCTAAGAAGCAAGTTGGAAGTGTGTGCTTCATGCATACGGATCATACTTATTTCCTATGATTAGCTGATGGCTCATCATTACACACACACACACATATATAAGGACAAAATGTGTTGTCTTGGTGACATGTTGTACGCTCAACTGTACATTTCCAAAAAAGTAAATGCACTTGGTTCCTGGCAGAGTGGTAAGTATTATCCACATATTTGGGCAATTTGGAGTCTCTAAAGAACCTCGTGCCTGTTTTTGGACTGTTAGAGGAAGCCAAAGAATCAGATAATGCAAACTTCACTGAAAGACCCCGTGTCGGGATCAAAGCAGGGACCTTCTTGATGTAAGGCTGAAGCTCCTAGGAGTATCAGCGGTGGAGACACCTAAATGAAAGTTAATAAAAAAAAGACATTTCGCATTCCTTGGTATCACTTAGCCCAAAATTTCAATACATGTATGCTTTATAAGTAATTGGACACGAGAGGGGCTTCCACTTCAAGCTACCAACAATTTTTACTGTGTTCATCAGTAGGGTAACATTGGCAATTTTGTTTATCATTCAAAAAACTGTAGACTTCAACAGCTCAATTCTTTTTCTTTTTTGTTGCACAGTTTTACCTGCTCTTTAAGGTCTTTTACGTTAAGAGGAGACTCCAGCCAGTGACTGTTGTCAAGCTCTCACATCGATTTGCAGCTCCTGTATGGCTCATTGGCAGCGGCTGGTGGCGGTTTGTGTTCAGGGATGTGAGCTGCTGAGCAGAGGTTGATTACATCATGTTAACCTTTCCTTTCTTTTTGTTATGTTTTACATGTAAATCTTCAGGTTATTTAACCTCAATAACATTGTCAAACTCTGAAAAAAGAGAATAAAAGTTATCAACTTTAAGGGATAAAGTTAGTAAGCAGCTGTTGGCTGGACATGCAAAATCAAAATGTCAATATCTACATCGATTTTATCTTTTCAGCTTACTTATTAACAGACAGGCAGCCTATAAACAGACTTCATTAGTGTAAATAAAGCCAACACAGACTGACACGTCCGACACAAATGTAGATTTGTGATTATTTATGTGTGATTATATGTCTGAAGTGCTTGACAAGGTCAAATCTCACCTATATTCCGAATGCAATTAAGACCACACGCTTGTCTTACAACACCACTGCTGGTTGACTCGTAGTCGGGAGGACAAGAGATGTGCAAATCTGCATTGGTGATGGAGATGATTCATCAATCGGAAAAAGAGTCTCGTGAAAGTAATGTCCAGAATAATTTGTTCGTAGTCTGTCCAATTAGATCTCAAAGCTATTTTGAGAAAAATAAAAGGAAAAGACAGAAAAAAAAACAAAAAAAAAAAACTATGAAATATATAATAAAAAAAAATAAAATAATAATAATAATAATATTGGCTGATTAAAACACAGTAGAAAAATAATAATGTAAAAATGAAATAACTATGAACGGAGGAGAGCATTCATTTAGTTTTCAAAAAATCATGCGTCTATAAATGAATATCTTATCACGCAAATGCAGTTTTCAACACAAAAAATTGAATAAATACAACAATCAGGCTCAATGACCTGCCAGTTTTTTGTTTTTTTTCAATTTAAAAGTCGGGCCTATCAGGCAATGAATGAAAAGAGTCTGGTGTTTAGAAATCCAAAATAAACCAATTAATAGAATGGCATGCAATGCTGATTCTGTATCTAAATTGATTAATTATTATTATCTGATAAAACTAACTTTATCAAAATAAATTACATGCAGGAGGATGACAAGCAACACCAGGAGCATTACTAAAATCTCTGCAATGTGGAAAATAAACTTACACAATATTAAAGAAATCAAACATCAGTGATTTTATTCTAATGAGCCTTTTAGTTAAATTCTACAAATAAACTAAAACTTCTTTTTTTTTGCTTTTGTTTTTGTGTTTTTCACAACTCAATATCACTTCTGTCATAGCTAGATAGGACAGAAATGATGGTAATCACGAAAACTAATTTCCCACCTTCATTGTTGAATTCATTAATTCATTCCCTCTTTGTTCTACATCTTCTTCGGGGCTGGATCTTGGCGGGATTTCGCTGCCAAACCGGGTGTCCGTGTCTCCAGCGACGCACTCCATATCTCTTCCTTGGGGTCTCCAAGGTGTTTCCAGCCCAGACAAGAAGTATTATAAATTATACTTCTTTATCTCTAAGACCAGTCCCCCTGCAGTGAAAGTATAGCGCAATGAGATCAACCATTTCTCTTTGTCAGAGTGATATTTTTGAAGAATAAGCGGACATCTTTATACTAGAACGGTTGATAATGTTTGAAAAAATATAGATGTAAATGTACTTTAGAAGTGAAAATAAAGAAACACTTGAATTAAAATTATAATGGATATTACGCAAGACATATTGTAAAATAAATTGAGCTGTTTATCAATATTTTTAAAACTCAGTGCTTTATTTTGCTATTCAAATCACGTTCTGCACAAACGGTTGCTGGAAAAACATGCATATAGCGTTCCGTTATTGCGTCCCAATGCAGATAAAGCCAAATCAAAAAGAACAGAATAAGAATAAGAATATTTGTCATGAGTATTATTATTATTGTATTTCATTTTTAGATAGATTTATCTGTAATGGGAAGCAATAACTGAAAGCTATCTTGTTATAATTATTATTATTATTATTATGCAAAAAAAAAGTAACTGCATTTATCTGTAGGTGGCGAAGTAGTCACCCACAGCTTCATAAAAATATTATTTCTTCATAAAATATTATTATAAATTATAAATGAATAATATTATTAATTATTAATGAAAACCTTTTTTTTTTTTAATTGTTTGTTTTTCCACAGCTTGCTATAGAACCAAATTATAACAAATTAATGTTGTATATATATATAGGTGTTTTAGATATTCAGATCCCTGTTAATGAGGTACCTGCAATTTTCAGTCAATAGTTCATTTTTCTGTCTTCAGGTCGCAGGTCGTAAATGAGAATCTCTTTCCTTATCAGGAAGTGTTTTCTTGCATTACAGCACAGCTGCAGCTAAATCAATGCCCATCATGACTTCAGAGATCAAGGTTCTTTGACTGAACACAATTAATTATAATAATTGAATTAGTGGATAAACAAAAGAAAAAATGGTTTGCTAGTTTTAAAGCACATGGTTGGCTTCAGAACATTATTTTTTGGTGGGCTTAAAATCAAAGGTTCAACAATAGAAATGAAAATGCTTTGAATGGCATTAATAGCGCTTACGCACAGATTTGATTAAATCACACTTATCAAATGTGGCAGATATCAGTAACTTATTAATTGATTTGATTTGATATCAATCAATACGTGGTTTATAAAATCTAACCTGGGGTTATTATGCAATTTTTTTTTTCATTTAAATCAATTGTATTTGACCAAATGAATTATACTGTATTTTTTGATAGTAATAGTAGTAGTAGTAACATAAGTTGTAGTATTATTATTGTTCATTAAAAAAATACATAGTAAAGTGATAAATCCATCCATCTGTCTTCTACCGCTTATCCTGCACTCAGGGTCGCGGAGGTTGCTGAAGATTATCCAAGTTGTCATCGGCTGAGAGGCTGAATTCACCCTGGACTGATCGCCAGTCAATCGCAGGGCTTATTATTATAATAATTATTATCATTATTATCACCATCATCATGATATTCCATTAATTCTTTTTTTTTTAATTCTGACATCAAACTACAAAAATAAAATGAATTATTATCTCTAAAACTATTATCAACATGGTTTCATTTGAATTTCAACGGAAACTCAATACCATCATTTTCCGTTGTTATTTGTTTTCACCGTGTGCTGCTCTGTAAGCACAACAGCACGGGCGGCGGCCGACTGCGCGCACGCTAATATAATCCATCTTGATGGAGTTAAGGAGGCTTCCTGCTCCCCATCCAGACATTTAACTCTCGGCGGGTGTGAACAGCTCCGCTGGCCCGGCAGCCTGCTCCGGCTTCCCTTACAAAGACGACTAATAGTCTGCTACCCCACCACATCATATTATGATCGATTGGGATTCATACAGCGCGGATATATCGGATTCGCTGTCGTGATGATTCTCCCAGCGAAGCCTTATTTCCCCTTTGACATAAAAAGCATATATATATATATATATATATATATATATATATATATACATTATATCCTCATACCTTCTTTCATGCCATACCAGATGCTCTTATTAGGTCACCATGTGCTTTTGTCTTTTGTCACCCTGCTACCGTTCCCCTGCCTTCACCCATAGATCCCTGCGGTTTGCCCAATTTCGCCATCTCAAAGGGGCCAGCGTTTCAACTTCAGTGAAAGGAGGCATTCTCTGGAGGAGAACTGCAGGATGCCGAAGCAATAACATCGCATCGCAGGTGAAGGGAATAATCAAATCACAGCCGTTCACCGATCTGGCTTCCCTTACCTCGCTTATTCCCTAATTTATTCGACATGGGAGGAATTCAATGTTCCTCTGGTTCTGAAGATGCTTTTAGAAGGTGGGTTGTTTATTGCTTTGGGAGTTTTACTCGGCACAAGGCCCCAGGACTTTAAATTAAAAAAAAAAAAAAAAAAAAAGCTTTGAAAGTAATGTGGATACCGTTGGTGCATTGGTGCAGTGTTTAACCCCCCGCCTTTTTGGTCCGTGTCTCAATTTTGTCCATATGCAACAAGTTAATCGTAGCCTCTAAATTACCCTAATTAAAATGAAAAAAAAATCAATAATACTAATAATACTAATACTACTACTACTACTACTACTACTACTACTACTACTACTACTAATAATAATAATAATAATAATAATGATAATTGTTGAAGTTTATTGCTTTTTGACTTTTGGTACAGGAGGTGCAATGGTACACTGTTTTGTCTATAAACTGCACTGACACTGACTGATTGTCTACTTTTTTCTTTTTTTCTGCCTTGCTATGCTATGCTTATATGCTATGTCCATTTTATAAGATCTAGGAAAAACAGAAATGTAATATGGCAACAATCCATTTTATCTATTAGTTTTAAATAATTAATTTGATTATTTTATATATATTTTTTAATTCATATTTGATTTCAGCCTCTATTATTTATATTCCCTTTTATAGGACATTGAGAGAGCGTGATCCACACCATAACTGTCTGAATGCAGTTCAGCCAACCCTGAAGAGAAAGAAGTCAAAATGCTAGAACAGGGTCCTATTGGTGGCACTTAAAAATGACATTCTCAAAGCGTGTCTCCGCTACTCTCTCCTGAGGTCATTTTCCTGCCTCCTCAGCATGAACAGAGTAAAACGGGAGATGGAAAATAAAATAGTCAGGCGGTTTTATTTTGAAAAAAAAGAAAACCATAAAGAAGAGAATCAGCCTCCCAGCTTTCCAATGCAGTTGAATCTTTTTTTTTTTTATCTTAACCTCCCAAAAAATGTTTTTAGATAATCAGAAATTAAGAAAAAATGGCATCTTACCTTCTAGTATGATCTAAACCCTCATCCGTGATTTGTCAAGCAACCCGGCCGAGGCATTCAAAATCCTTATGACACCCTGAATTTTTTTTTTTTTTTTTGTTTTTTAATTATCATAACATTTTTAAAATAGTATAAAGATTTGTTTTCAAAGCTCTTATGATGCAGAAACACTTTAAACTCTGAATGGTTGAGATTTGGGTTGTATGGTTTTGAGCTGTGGCATTATTGGGAATTGGGGGGGGGGGATTATGAGGAAAAGTTAGAAAAAGTAGGGTAATGTAGCAAACCACAAAAAAAAATAAAATAATGATAATAATGATAATAAATATATGAATGGATTTTATTTAAAAACAATGTAATATAATGGGATTAAGGATATAAGAGTAATCTTAATCTATCTCTGTTCACAAATTTGCAATTTACTCCACTTCCGACCCGGACCGATTTGTTAAACAACGGGCTATTGCAGAGGATCTGATACATCCATATACCCTGGAAATTAACCTTTTTCCTTTTTTTTTTTTTTTTGAAGTATACATGTAATACCCTTACTTGTGCATACACGTGAGTGTATATGTATGTGTCCATAAATATACATGGGGACATTTAGAAGTAGGTATTAATTTGCATAATATTGGCAATTATTGTTATAATTATTATTATAATTGATCAATTGACTCACATTTCATTGCGGGAATGAGAGAGAGAAAATTGCCATGATGCAAGCATGAAGCTCTGAAAATGAATATATAAATAAACAAAACGAAAAAAAACAAAAATAAAAACACTCGTCAATAATAGTCCAGAAAGAAAGAGTCCTGTCAATGGCAAAGTAAAGTCAAAGCCAAAGAGGTTTTGACTTCGCTAATAAAGTTAAAGGTTTATAAGATGAGATCTAGCTAGCTAGCTAGCTAGCTTGCCACTGAATAACTATAAATAATTCCCCCCTTGAGAACTAAGTATATACTCCTCACCCGTAATTTGACTGTAACTGTAACTTGGAAACTTGGATACTTGGGGGCGGCATGGTGGAGGAGGTTGAGCAAACGTCTTAGGAACTGAATTCTTGATTCCTCCAAGTGTGTCAAAGTGTTGTTGAGCAAGACACTGAACCCCTGACTGCTCCCCTGGCAGTACTGCTCATGGTTCATTGATGATGGGTTCATTGCAGAGCAGCAATTTCCCCACGGGGATTAATAAAGGATAAATGATCATTATTACTTTAAAACTTGCCCTCGGCCGTCGAGCCCGGTAAGGATTTTGGCAAGGATTGTCCACGAACAGCCCGCGAATTGGCGGGCCCGGCTGTCAGGTGAGGCCTGCTGGCGCCCTTGGCAGACGATCGAGCGCGGAATTGGCAGGAACAACCGGCGTCCCAGGAACATGAGGGGCGCTGGTGTCGACGGGCACGGCGTGGCATCCCGGGCGCGTGAGACAGCGGGTCAGATGCCGGATCACTGGAACCTCAGGATTGCTTGGCAAAGTTTGCAGAAGTATCGCGAAGGTGTTTTGGGCAAAGTACAGGAAGAAACTACTATGAGGGGCACCAAGAAAATGGCGCTGCAAGTCCACTCAACACATTGTGCACAATCTTGACATCTCATGAGCTCTGGACGGGAACATTAGGGTGCGGCAAAACAAATATAAAACAACTGTAAATAGTAGGAGGCTAAGGTGCTATGGAAGTCCAGATGGCCTTTCCATCTTTTCCATCAAAAAGGAACAAGATAGAAACTAACAATGCACATTTCTTTTGTCCTTGTATCTAGAAAAAAAAAAAAAATGGTAGATTGCAAATATGTGATTTAGACTTTTTTCTTGTCGAATTGTATGATATACCCAACCAATTCTTGTCCATGTGGTACTTTGAGTATTCTGAGATGACATTTGCATGATATAAAAGCTACATCTATGACTGTAAAGGTTTTTAAAAGAAACAAAAAAAAAAAAAAAGAAAACAAAGAAAAAGTAACACAATAAATACAAAAATACACAAATTAAAAATAAATAAAATAAATGGTTGTTGCTGATGCGACAGTGACAGAATTTGGTCGTATTGAGCTTTTTAATTTGACAAAAATGAGGACAATCAGTTGGTTATATGAATATTCGAAAGACGTGGACACTTCTGACTGTCAAGTTTAAAAAATTCCGCCTTCTCGTCAAACGAAACGAGAATTTTCATTATGCTGTGTCATTTTATTTGTGTTTTTTTTGCAGGCATTGTTCTGCTGACTCCTGTCAGCACACATATATGGCAGGAGGACTCACAAAGAGACAGCGGAGAGACCTGCTGATCAATTATTCAGCTCAGTGCTCTGGTTTCCTGGAAGGGACGATCTTTGGTTGGAGTGGTCAGCAAGGGTTGAGCGAGATGCAAGAGGAGACCTTCAATTCACAGACAACAACTTTCTACGATGGGTATAAAAGTACCTTTAGGATGCTTTAAAAAATAAAATAAAATAAAATGGAATAAAATAATAAATTAAAACACAGTAAAATAAATGGATGGGTTTGAATTATAAATAAATAAAATGAAATCATTAAAATGAAATTAAATGAAATTATGTATGATATGATACAATAAAATGAATAGATGGGTTTAATTTGCGAATAAATACAATTATAAATAAATGGATTAGAATGGGATAAAATAAAATAAAATTGAATGATTGAAAATAAAATATTATCAATAAATGGCTTTCAATTGTAAAAAATACAATAAAAATAAATACATCCAAATTAAAATATAGTATAATAAAATGAAATTTGAGTGTGTTGAGATTCCTGTCAGAGACAAAATATAAACCAGAGATGAAACAGTAACACTTTTGAAGTAGCCAGTACTTCAGAACCTTGTTTTTTTAGTTTTTATCTGCTTTGATTTTTGTGAACTGTTCACTGTAGAACTGAAAGAAACTTAATTAATAAAGAAAATTGACAGAAGACAGAAACAAATGAAAAAAAAATATTTGGCCACTGAACAAGCATCCAGGTAGTAAGTTGGAAATGAGAATGTCCAGCCATATTAGGAAGTATTTCGTCCAATTACTAAACAGTGGTTGATAAATCAATGTTCATCATGAGCCTCAGAGGTCAGAGTTTCCTGAGCAACACTCTTAATATTCCTAGGCCATTGATCAATGAGTACGTTTCATTTCACAACCTACCTGAGGATTCATTTGGTTAATACATTCTTTCCATTATAATTGAATTTCTGAACATGGTTAAATGATGAAAATGCTCAACTGAGATTCTTTTTCCTTTTATTCCATTTTTTTCTTTTCAACTTCACTTTCTCTTTTTATTGTGTCCAATAGGCCCTATTCACTGTTTAAATCGAAATAAGATTTTTTTTTTCCTTTTCCTTTTCCTTCTTTGGGGGGATGTTAATCAGTAACATACTTGTAGGCCCGCAATTTGAACTGCAAATTGCACTTCCATATGTTAGACCGAATGTTTCATGACATCGTGTAGGAAGTCCAAGAAGTCAACCGCTACAAAAATCAATAAAAGACTGAAGGTAGTTTTGAATGGCCCATGAGCGGCCTTGGAAGGGACGACCGCGGGTTTTCATTCTGCCTTTTGATGAAGAGCAACAGCCAAAGCCAATGCATCAGTCGGCCTTTTGTAATAACTCAACCACACACTCGTGACAAAATTCTTTTGCAATGATGGCCCATTGAATTGGTAACTTAGCAGGTGACTGGAAAATTGTCATGATTTACATTTTTCTTGTCAAAATGACATAGCTGTAGAGCTTATAACCAAAGGGTGTTAAAGATGTGTGACCGTCCTCAGAGTTTGGGGATCAGGAGATGCAGAGAGCAATGCTACCGTTGCTGAGCCAGTCGGAGTCCAGAATACAGAACACCATGTTACGATTGGTCACCACCCTAGAAAATGCTTATTTTGTCATACAAATGAATGAAATGATAAATATATTTTTGAACAGCATATTATCTGCATATCTGCAGTATTTTCTATTTAAAAGTGAACCAGGATATGGCGAGGGACTTTTGGATATAGAAGTGATGCATTTCCTTGGCCTGAGCAGGGTACGTAATGACAAAGACATGTATATGCAAGCCCTCCAGGAACCCAGAATGAACGCACTGAAGCGCCTGTTTTTTGAAGAAAAAAAATGGATTTCACATGAGTCGGTGAGAGAACTGGGGGCAATTTTAACCTGTATGAAAATCGGCAAAAAAGGTGTAGTTCCCCACAGAGCGGCACTGCACGCTGATTGGACATTACATTCAGAGGGAGCTACAGTGGTCAGAACTGCTGTAAAAGTGGTTTTAAAAATCCCCTCCTTTCACCACGCATTGGTGGTGCATCACCCAGATCATCCTCGAGATGCCCCTGCATAAAAGCAATGTTATGTATATTATCAATAATATTTACATAAAAGGGTGATGTTTATATACAGAGAGCGTTTGCATAAATGTAATTGTGTCTTTTATAACCTGGAAACCATCCGCCCCAGCAACGGGGAACCGATTTCTCTGTCTGTCCAGACTGTAATGTTTTCATGGTTCACTATAAAGAAGGACATGTTCAATGTAGTTCCCATAGAACACAACAGAACTATATGACAAAAAAAAAAAAAAAAAAACATAAGTCTATACAAGAAATGTCAGATTTGGATGCTTTTGTGGCCCAAACCAGTGAGCACGTGAGAACTGTCTCGGGTTAACCCTCAATTTTAAATAGCGGATTGTTTTGTCCATTAATTCATGGTAAAAGGCGGATGTTTTTCATCATCACTGTGGCCAAATGCCTGTATGTAGGGGAATGTTTGGTTTCTGTAAACGATTTTAAAGCGTGCCATCCATGTCTGCTCAAAATGGACAGTGTCACACGTCAAGTGTGCTGTGATTTGACACTATGATGCCTTTGCTAGTTTCGCAAGATACTGAACCCATACCTGCTCCCAGGTTACTGCCAAATGGCTACCTTTTGCACATGGTGCATCCAGGATAGGTTTAATGCAGAAGAAAAATTTCAGTGATGCTGCGTTATGATCATTATTTTCTTTCCCTTCACAAAGACCAACATTGAGACAAAAATCCTTTCTCGCCCATTCTCCCACCGGGGCAATTTACATTCTCCAGTTTACATTGGTACCATATGAGGAAATCTGGAGTGACAAAGATATACGTTAGTCTGGGGCAGGACATGTATGCTAGATGTGAGACTGTGGTGACACATGCTGTAGGTGTGACAGAGAAGTTCAAGGTTGTTTTTGACAAGAATATCCATAGACGATGAAGTTTACAAACATCGTGCTAAACATGTGGATGAATGTCCTTGAAAGGAGAGGAAAGGAGGTTAACCACAGCAAAACAGAATACATGCGTGTGAATGAGAGGGTCCAAGTTGAATAGTGAGGCCACAAGGGAGTGGAGATAAAGAAGGTGGAGGACTATAAATACTTAGGTTCAACAGTCCAGAGCAATGAAGAGTGTAGAAAAGAGGTGAAGAAACATGTTCAGGTGGGTTGGAACAGGTGGAGAAAAGTATCAGAGGTGATGTGTAATAAAAACAGTGACGTGCAGTGAGGTTCATGGCTGGTGAGGCACTGACGTTATCACAATCTGATTTACAAACATAACTACAGAGTAGCTTATTCACCATTTTGTTGGCAGCAGTTAATGTGTTTTGTTTAAAATATTTTATCAGTGTTCTTTACATATACAAATTGTGGCATAGAAAAAAGCACATGTAAAAAAAAGGTTATTATTTCTTACCTCTACTTACAAATGAAGTCCATGCGCTGCTCCTTCTGCAGCATCGATGACTTGCTTGTAGAAGACTTCCGTTTCTTTCTACAGTTTTAAAAGTCTCTCTCTCTCAATGGAAATCACTGCCGGTGAAGACAGTCGTCCCTGATCGGTCCTGTTCCGACTGTATGTTTTGAATCTTTTCGGTGCCGAAAATGACGCTTCACCAATGCTGTCGTGGCCGGAACGGTGACCACCGGCCGGAGCAACTTTGTGGCCTCAGGAGCAATTTGAATGAGATCCTTCTAGTCCAAAAAGTTGAGAAGCTGCCTAGGATATTTACATCCATCCCTCACCGTTTGTGAGCTATACAGCCCGATGAGATTGGCAAAAAATAACTGGATGGCTGCACTTGACTTGCTAACTGTTTATTGTATCTTGCTATTGCTAATTCTATTATTCTGTAGCCAAGTAGTAAGAAGGATCCCTGAGATCAGCGGTGCCCCCTACCATGAGGCACCGTCACTGCGTGCCTCACTTAATGTCTCTTCGCAGTCATTTTATGATTACAAGAAACAAGAGAAAAACATTACAGTTGTTGAAGGAAAATATTTGACACATCAGCTAAACTATGGAAATTTAGTCCATATAATTAAAAGTGTTTTTTTTTAATAGTGACATCCACAGAGACAGCAATACAGTCTCCATGCATAGCATGGCAGCACAGTTAGCAGAATCATTGCGCAATTCATAATGGGCTCAGCTGGTTGCCGCGTCACTGCACGTCTCTTCTTCATATTTGAATGGTAAATGTGAATTTTTTTAGCGATTTTGAAAAAAATATAACTAAAAATGGTGAAGCTACGTGGAAAATAACTTTGTAGTACAAATCACTGAATAAATATGGCCAATATTTTTAAGTTTTTAATTTTGCATTTTTTTCTTTCAGTGATGACAGGTGAGGCCCCTGCTTCCCCTGCCTCTACTGACTGCATGTCACTGGATAAAAGAATATCAACTAGATTGAAAGGAAAGATGTATATTGGTAGAAGCATGCTGAGGTTGGAACTGCCAGGTTGGATGGCCTGGAGGAAGACCAGGGAAGATTAATAGATTAAGTGAAAAAGGACATGAAGCAAGTTAGTTGTAGAGAGGAGGATACAGAGAACAGGGTTAGATGGAGGAGGTTGATTCACTGTGGCGACCCTGAAGGGCGTGGCAGAAACGAAAAGAAGAAGTGCTTACATTAATAATACATGTTTCAGGATTCCACATGTCTGTGGAGGTTCTCAGTCATCCAGGTCATGGTGAATTCTCGTCGAAATCTTCTTGTTGTGGCAACTGGACATGAATTTCTTCGCTTGAAGATGTTTCACCCCTCATCCGAGATGCTTCTTCAGCTCTGAAAATTCAAGTCCAGTTGCCATGACATAGGTATGACCCTCTACTATACATTTTATTGATTAATCAATGACGTCATGAACCAGGATGGACGTTTGTGCCGCTGTTATTGTGGAGGTAAACAGATGAAAACAGTAAAGTCCATTGCTATTGATCCGCGAGGGCCAGCAAACATATCGGGCACTGTAGTAATTTGGTCCGGGTAAGACGGGGCCATGCACATGCCTCTCCACAAACAAGAGGGCAGGCAGCGATCTAACCTTGGCGATTTCTTTTCGAGCAGACAAACAGCGGTTATAGTCCAGACGGTGGAACGAATGCTCTGAGGTTCAGGTCAAAATGGGAAAAAAAATCAATCCAAAGAGCTCTGCCATTTCGTAATAGCTAATTCAAAATGAGTAAGGAGGGCTTGTAAACAACCATGCTAAGTCTTTATTTAAAGGGGATATTCCATAAAATGATGCTTAGGTCATTTTTTTTCTTTTACTTTTGACCAACAAGCTCTAATCTCTGGCCAATCATGGCATGCGACTCTAATGTAGTTTTTCAACAGGAAGTTTGGTGTTATTAAGTGTCAAGTCATGTCAGATTTTATCGATTTGGTGCCAAATCGCAAAGTCGTCTCATGGCCTTTTCGACGTAGAGCAGGGGGCTCGACAGTGGCGAGGAAACAACAGCCCTTTTACCGTTGCAGAAACCTCCAAGGTCAATGCCACCAGCCTGCGGCCTCAACTGGTTGGGGTAGAAAGAGGGGGAACGCCTGAAAGACCAAGACTTTGGTAAGAGCTGAGTTGAATATTGGGTCCTGGTTTTGTTTTAAACAACTGATAAAATATACATAATTTTTCCGGGCCTGAATTTTCACTCCCTTTTATTTTATAATTTTCAGATTTTTTTTGAAGACCTTTTTTAAAGTCGTATTAACCTTACTTACATATCGAACCGACTGTTTATATTTATTTAACATGCCGTCCAGCTTGGTATCATTTATTGATCCTGGTTCAGACCAAAAGTAGTAAATGGCATATTCCAGTGTGTGAGTCTGCTAATCCTAGTACTTGCAGATCTTCAATAAGATAAGTTAAAACTCTATTAACCCTGAGGGAAATGTCATGCCAGATGGCTCCAAAATTGAAAAGTGACCCTGACCCATAAGCTCAAAACATCTTTGTCGAGTCCGCTCTTTTTTTCATGGATGACAACTTTTTGTCAGTCTTCCCAGGAGTTGTCTGAGGAAGATAAAAAAACAAAATGAGTCAAATGAATTAAATAAACCTGATTTCTGGACTATTGACCGCACCTGAATATTAGCCGCACCGGCGAAAAATAAATGAATAAATATATGTGTAAATGTTTAGGCCGCACTTATCTATTACTGTGTCCACGTTGTAACATGATGTTTACACAGAATTATTTTTTTTTACATTTAATTAAATACATGGCGGTAACATCCACAAACGCGTACTGGAAATGCTTTTCAAAGAGTGCCTGTAACACGGCTGATGAAAAAGATCAATAATAAATAACACAAGGATTACTCCATCCATTTTCTATCCCCGCTTTGTCCTACTCCAGATGATCGCAATCTTCGTCTTCCTCCTGCGCACCAAACCATTAAAATTATCCTCTTCAGTGTCGGAATTGAACAGCCTCAGTATTTCACGGTAATATCACTGGTCCGATGTGACGAGGCTAAATGTTTTGGCAGCATGAAGCTCATTAGGCCCAAAAAATTAGCCCCATCATTGTGTAAGCTGCAGTGTTCAAAGCATGTGAAAAAAAGGCAGTGGCTTTTTTTCTGGAAATTATGGTATATATATATATACACACATACAGATAATGAGAGAATGAGTAAATCCATATCACTTCAGTGCTGAGCATGTGTTTCCTGAATTCGTCCAGGACACTGCCACTGTTCTCCGTCACCCCTGGGGCTACAATAAGGCTTCTTGCTCCCTATCGCAGATGCCATTGTCAACTTGGCAGTGAACCTCTCTCAGCCGCGAACCTGCTGATATTCCAGCTCTCATCAGGGCCATGAACATGGCGGGGGGGCGGCAAGTCCGGAGGGGGTTCTTTGCGATTCCAAGAATCCAGGCCGAGGTAAACGGAGTCCGATAGAAGTACACTCTTGAACGCAATCGAGGCTCCTCTCTTATCGGCTGGAATATTTCTTCTTTCGACAGCAGCTTCTGGCTTTTATTTTCCCTGGGTCCTCGCTGTTATTTCTTTATTTGCAAATGTATTCAACTTGCATGAAGCTTAGAAAGACACGTTCTGTAGTTTAACTTTATTAATGTAGATGACAGTGGTGTGTCTGTGGCCCCACACTACTGATCTGAATATGACTAACCACAAATGATTACTTATGAAAACACAGCCGTACACATGAATAAGAAATAAGAAAGTGCACGCACAAACAAAGAAAACAACGTCGAAACTCACTTCATTTTCTTCATAAATAAATAAGTTATTTTGTCCGATTTTCTTCTTCATTGCACCTCAGTGGGAAAAAAAAAGATCACCCACGAGAACACACTGCCCCTGCATCAAATATATATGTATTTATATTCATGTATATATATACATATATATATATATATCTTCTTCATCTTCTTCTTCTTTCGGCTTTTCCCATCAGGGGTCGCCACAGCGAGGTCAACTTTCTCCATCTAACCCTAATATTCGTATCCTCCTCTCTCACACCAACTACCTTCATATCTTTTCTCACTACGTCCATCCTCTCTCTCTGCTTCCGAACACGCACTCCCCCTCTTCTTCTTGTTCTTCGACCCACAGTAGCCCAATTTCCATTAGTACCTTGTAGGTCATCAGTACCAATGGCGGTCGTTTTTAACCCGGTCCGCGACCGATCCGGTATGGTATAGTTATGGTTGACTCGCATGTTTGGTTTTGGCAAAAGTTTTACGCCGGATGCCCTTGCTGACGCAACCCTCTGAATTTATCCGGGCTTGGGACCGGCACAGGGAGACACTGCTCCGTGCCCCCCCAAGGAAGGCTTGGAGAGACATTGGTCAGTGCCGCCCTGTGGCTGCATTATATATATATATATATATATATACTGCTCAAAAAAATAAAGGGAACGCTTGAACAACACAATGTAACTCCAAGTCAATCACACTTCTGTGAAATCATAGTATCCACTCAGGAAGCAACGCAGATTCATTTTGACTTGTTTTAAGGACATTATATCAAAGTTGGATCAGCCTGGAGTTTGTTTTCACACTTTAATTTTTGAGTGTGATTCTTATCCAGACCTTCATGGGTTGATACAATTGATTTCCATTGATCATTTTTGTTTGATTTTGTTGTCAGCACATTCAACTGTGTAAAGACCAAAGTATTTCATAGGAATATTTCCTTCATTTAGATCTAGGATGTGTTTTTTAAGTGTTCCCTTTATTTTTTTGAGCAGTGTATATATATATATATATATATATATATATATATATATATATATATATGTGTATATGTGTATATATACATATACACATATACAGGCAGTCCTGCTGTGTGGTAGTTAATGATTAATTAATAAACCTTATAATATTCAATAGCCACAAGCTACTCTACCTGTATCAAATATAAGATGCTTTTTGCCTTGTGAGTTGTACAACATGAGATACGGCGAATTAGAATATAATATCGCATAAACACTCCGCGGAATAGATTACACGTCGAAATATACGAGCTACGGCGTCTTAAACGGCGAGAGAATTATAACCAGAAATCCACACCTACAGAGCTGATCTTTTCCAATTCCCATCATACAGCACGTTCCCTCTTGCTGCTGTAATGAAATACAAAGTGTGTGTGTATGTGTGTGTAACCAAATAAACTGTAAGATCCCTGCTGACAAGAAGAGGCATGAATGTGGGTCAGTGTGTTGTTTGCTAGCCGGGCCTCAGCTGCGCAGGGACCACTTCCAGGGTCCCAACATGAAACGGAGCCCAGCAGGCTGGGAGGCCGCCTAGCGTTAAACACAGCGGCAGAACATCGGGGGTGGAAGACAATACACTCCATGACTCGCATAATGATCTGTTTAGATGCATAAATACCCGCTGACTGTGAACCGCTTAGTCTGTATGATGAAAAAAAATAAAAAATGAGTCAAGAAAAGTCCCGTAAAAAAGATGAATGGCATTGTACGATGACTTATTGTTTTAAAGGTTATTATTTTTGTCCTGTTAACATTATTTTTCTGTAAATTTATAATGAAAAAATGCTGAATATATGTTATATGTTAACTCTCTGTTAACCTTGGGTCTGGTTTGGGCCAGCCAGGTCTTTCAAGGGGAGCATTCTTCACATGAATATATAAAAGACTCCATATCCACAATATCGTATTTTCTCAATGCTTTATTGAGCATTATCAGCCAAAACTGGGTAGGTAAAAGAAGGAGAGGAGGAAGGCGTGTTTGGAAGTAGAGACAGAAGTGGAAAGGCAAGTGTCTGGGACTGAGAGTAGGGACTTTGAATATTGGGACTATGACAGGAAAAGGTAAAGAGTTGGTTGACATGATGCAGAGAAGGAAGGTGGCCATACAGTGTGTCCAGAAGACCAGGGAGAAAGGTAGCAAGGCTAGAAGCTGTGGAGCAGGCTTTAAGTTGTACTATCATGGTACTGACAGGAAGGGAAATGGAGTTGGAGTTATCTTGAAGGAGGAGTTTGTGAGGAATGTTCTGGAGGTGAAAAGAATGTCAGATAGACCTATGAGTCTGAAATTGGAAATTGGAGGTGTGATGCTCAATGTTGTTGGTGGCTATGCCTCACAGGTGGGATGTGAGTTTTAGAAGAAGGAGGATTTCTGGGATGAGCTAGATGAAGTGATACAGAACATCCCCTGAGATAAGAGAGTGGTAATTAGTGCAGACTTCATGTTGGTGAAGGCAATAGAGGGGATGAAGAAGTGATGGGCAGATTTGGTAAACAGGATAGGAATGCAGAGGGACAGAGGGAAATGGATGAAGTGAACACCTTTTTCTAGAAAAAAAAATAGAAACACGAGGTAATTTATAAGGGCGGAGGTAGGAGCACACAGATAGACTACATCTTGTATAGACAAGGTAATTTCAAAAGAGATCAGTGACTGCAAAGTAGTTGTAGGTGAGAGTGTAGCCAGATTGCATAGGATGATGGTTTGTAGGATGACTGTGGTGACAAGGAAGACCAGGAGGACAAATCCAAAGCAGAAGACAAAGTGGTGATAACTGAAAAGGGAGGAGGGTTTTATGGTTTTCAGGGAGGAGTTGAAAAAGGCTCTGGGTGGTCAGGGAGAGCTTCTGGATGATTGGACAACAACAGCTGGTGTTGTCAGGGAGACAGGTAGGAGAGTACTTGGTGTGTCATCTGGAAGGGAAGTAGATGAAGAGATTTGGTGTTGGATTGAGGAAATACAGGAGTATATACAGAGAAAGTGGTTGGTCAAGAAGAAGTGGGATACTGAGAGGACTGGCAAGAGCAGACAGGAGTATAAGGAGATACAACGTAAGGTAAAGATAGAGGTAGAAAAGGCAAAATAAAGGGATGATGACTTGTATGCTCGGTTGGAAAGTAAGGCGGGAGAGAATGATTTATACAGGTTGGCGAAAAACAGAGACAAAGATGGAGAGGATGTACAACAGGTCCGGGTGATTAAGGATAGAGAAGGAAATGTATTGACAGATGCCAGAAGAGTGATGGGAAGATGGAAAGAGTACTTTGAAGAGCTGATGAATATAGAAATGAAAGAGAGGCAAGGGTAGAAGAGGTAAGTATTATAGACCACAAACTAGCAGAGATTATTAAAAGTGAAGTGAGGAAGGCATTGAAGAGGATGACTAGTGGAAAGGCATTTGGTCCTGATGATATACCTCTGGAGGTGTGGAAGTGTCTAGGAGAGGCAGCGGTAGTTTCTCACTCAATTATTCAACAGGATCTTAGAGAGTGAGAAGATGCCTTAAAAATGGAGAGAAGAGTGAAGGTGCCTATTTTTAAAAATAAAGGGGCTGTGCAGAATTGCAGCAACTATGGAGGGATAAAGTTGATGAGCCATACAATGAAGTTTTCGGAAAGAGCAGTGGAAACTAGACTGAGAACAGAAGTAAGCATTTGTGAACAGCAGTATGGCTTCATGTCTAGGAAAAGTACTACACATGCAGTATTTGCTTTGCGAATGCTAATAAAGAAGTACAAAGAAGTCTGTACTTCTTCACCAAGCACTACCCCACTAATCGCACATAGCCCCCCCCAAAAAAAAAAAAAAAAAAAAAAAAAAAGAATGTATGTATATGGTTTTGAGATGGCTATTTGGTAGAGTTGTGACTTCTGAAGAACAACTACTGGTACTTTGGATCTTAGGTTATTGAAGTGTCACTTTGGATAAAAGCGTCTGCTGAATGACTGTAATATAATGTAATGTAATGTAATGCCAGACAGAGATGAATTGTGTTTTTGTAGACCTAGAAAAAGCATACGACAGGGTGCCAAGAGAGGAGCTGTGATATTGTATGATGAAGTCTTTAGTGGCAGAAGTATGTTAGACTGGTGCAGGGCATGTATGCTAGCTGTGAGACAGTGGTGCGGTGTGCTTTACGGGTAAGAGAAAAGAGGAAGTTGGAGTGTCAATCAGGGATCTTCTCTGAGTCCCTTCTTGTTTGCAGTGGTGATGGACAGGCTGACAGATGAGGTTAGACAGGAATATCTATGTTGTTTGCAGATGACATTGTGATCTGCAGTGAGAGCACAAAACAGGGAGAGGTTGAGGTATGCTCTGGAAAGGATAGGAATAAAAGTTAGTCGCGGTAAGACAGAGTGTATGTGTGTAAATGAGAGGAACTGGGAGGCTATGGGGAGTGGAGATCAAGAAGTTGGAGTTGTATACAAGACAGTGGTGAGACCAGCGACACTGTACGGCCAAGAAACAGTTACAATGACAAAAAGACAGCAGGCAGAGTTAAAGGTCTTAGAGATGAAGATGTTGTGGTTCTCTTTGGGAGTGACCAGGATGGATAAGTTCAGGAATGAGTCCATCAGAGGGACGGCACATGTTCGATGTTTTGGAGAGAGGGTCTGAGAAGCCAGACTGAGATGGTTTGGTCATGTACAGAGGAGGGATAGTGAATATATTGGTAAAAGGATGCTGGAATTGCAGTTGCCAGGCAGGAGGTCTCGAGGAAGACCAAAGAGAAGATTTATGGACGTAGTTAGAGAGGATATGAAGGTAGTTGGTGCGAGAGAGGAGGATACAGGATGGAGAAAGTTGATTTGCCGTGGCGACCCCTGAAGAGAAAAGCCAAAGGAAGAGAAGAAGATTTGGCCAGAATAAATATAAATGTGATTAAGCCACTCCATCTTGCTCCATAAAATAATAAAGCTTAACTGCAACTACTTCTACTACCTCTACTACTACTACTACAAATATTACAAGTAGTAAATGAAAATAACAATTTAATACTATAAAATGTACTTGTTACATAATAAGCATATAATACTTAATAAACTTAGGCAAGAAACACAAAAGAAAATATAAACAAAAAAGGCCATTAAAATACAGAACTAATCAATAGCTCATCAGCTCATTAACTAACTAAATATATGAATAACTCACAAACCAGGTAAATAAATAAATAGAAATATAGATACACACATACATGCGCAAATGGACAAATTCATAAATTAATGCAATCTGATGAACATGAATCTTTTTTTGAGCAGAATAAAACCTCTTCTAAACTTTTTTTTTTTTTTTCCTCCATGAACAATTCTGCTTAAATTGTTTAAATTGTTTTATCTGTCTTAATCATATGATTGAGACCTTCTGATTTTACCGATTGCAGTTTTCTGTCTGCTCTGGATTCTAATGTTACAAACATCTACAAACGTATACCTGCAAAATTATATTTAAATTCCCAGCAGGCGGTTTCATGTTACCAGCACCACCACCCCCCCAAAAAAAAATAAAACAAACTATTTTGACAGAAAATCACATAATTCAAATTCAGTGACTTATTCAAGCTTCTTTGAACTTATCAGCAGTGTTGTACTTAATAATGAACTTTTAGTTCGATCAGCGCCGAATAAAATATTCCACTGACATTTAACAAAAGAAACTTGCACTCCCACTTTAATGTGAAACAATATTTTTTTTTAACTCGGCAGCCAGTGTCTCTTTGACACAGGCTGTAATTGTAAGTGCTAATAGACGGTAGCGCCCAGATCCCTTCCAGCCCTGTAATGATTTATTCCATCTTCACTTAAAAGAATCAACAAGGCCAGCCTTTTATTCCCCCGTCCCTCATGGACCCTCTCTGTTAAATCATTCGCTTACAGTAATTACGCCGAGCTCATAATTCAGCCATTTTTTTTTTGCAAAGGCAAATAATGACTGATGTGACTCCTTTACCCTTCGATTAAAGAAATAGCGCGTTCAGTCTTTTTTTTACTGTTACGTCTAAAATGGAGGGACTATTTATTTACGCATAATTCAATTACAGTTTCACATTATTGAATTTTTGGGAGTGATACATTGTTTGATTTCTAGAATTAAATGAGTGTTAGTGCTGCACATCAGAACACACTTTCATGCTGGAAAACTCTGAGATACAAAGTGACGTTATATATTGCAGCAACGATAATGCTATTTAGATTTAGAAATATCCAACTACATGATTAACATCATTATTAGCATTACTTTCCCTGATATGACTGAGGGTATATTTCCTTTTCAGGGAATGTATTATTATGTATTATATATACAGACTTTTATTTCATTGACACGGACATTGTCCAAAAGTTCCCTTTCAAGAATAAGGAAGTAATAGATTCTTTGGCTTTTTACATTTTGTTTGTTTTCAATTCATTGACAGATATAAATTATGTTTATATATATACATTTGTTGTTTGTTTTTCTTTGACTCAACCTATACAGCATACCATCATGGTCCCTATTCCATTCCCATTGGTCGCAGTCCCGGAGATGGAATGCTTCACTTATTTAAGCATTAACTATGAAGAAAAGAGAAGAAACAAAAAAAAAATCCCGATGACCAACTACATCATTATTTGAACCGATTTTAAATATGAACTCTTGACTGTCATTTATATACTGCAACCCATTAAATTTGTAATACATTGCATTCAACATGGTTTAAAAACTTTGGAAAAAGTTATAAAGGAGCTCATCACTTTGAGCCCTTTAAAAAGACAGAAAAAAAGACACATCTTTCTTTTCTTTTTTTTTTTTCTTTTTTTCTCAATGTATGTACATCAGCAGATACACCCCCAACCGGTGAGAAGGATCGGATTTTCTATTTTTGTCTAATTATGGGAGTTAAACCTCCTCTGTCAAACTGAGAGCGAGATCGTCCAATCTAATTAGGTGCTTCAAATGATATCATTTGTTAGACAATATTCATCCTGGATCTAATTTTGAACTTTATTGCAGATGAGTCAAATGGGTGTAATAAATATCTGAATAAAATAATTTCATGTCCCTTTGACTATTACTTATGTCTCCATAACAGTAGTGGGAGTGTATTAAGCTGGCAATTAGGATTTCATTAAAATCTATAAATGGAGGTTCAATTATAGTGGATGAATTATCATAGACATCTTTATGTTCTGTCTTCAGGGCAGATTGCAGTTGTCTGATGATTATATTTGCAAACACACTCACACTCACACTCACACACACACCGACACACATTCCTTACAAACCCGATCAGTTTACTTGACCATATTGAACTGAATCCACCTCGGCGCCGCGCGCTTCTCGGAAAAACCCGCATCGACATGCCGGATGAGACGACCTGAGCCTCGCAGCCCCGGCCTTAATACGGCACCCCGTCCCCCCGCTCTATTAATATTTCATCAATTCCCTTGTCGTCATTGATCATCATGTTCTTTTTACATGGCTGCTTCAAAACGAATACATCCTGATCCGTCTTTGTCTCGATACCTGCTGGGGAGGCCTCGGGCAAACATCTACAACCTCCCCTAGTCACCTCCCATCTCCCCCCAGCTGAACTTTTGGCTTTTGGATTTTTTTTTTTTTTTTTTTTTAATTTAATGTAATTATAATTCTAGATTTTTGTTTTTCACTGCTTTTTTTTTTATTTCGCTTTTATTATTTATTGTTTTTCTGGCATTTTGGGGTGCCTTTATTTCTTTGTTTACTAATTTATTTATTTATTTATTTGTTTGTTTGATTGTTTTGTAGGGGTTTCATGGTCTCTTTTAAAAAATAATTTTATGATTCCATATTTTGTTTTCAGGGGGAGGGAGCTTGTTGCCTTTGTAAAAAAAAAAAAAAAAAATATATATATATATATATATATATATATATATATATATTGATATTAATTATGTTTCAGGATTTGTTTTCTGTGCCGATTCATAAAAATGTATTTTATTATATATCTACTATATAATATACTATATATACTATATTTATTATTTGTTACACATTTTATTTTGATTATTTATAAGATTTTTCCCACTGCCCTTTTTATTCTATTTGATTTGAAGTTATTTTTTTTTAATTTGGCTTGATTTGTTTTTCTCTGTTCTTTTGATATAAATCTGAGACAAGATGTTTGCAATTAGAGATCCGCCTAGAGACTCCACCAGCCCTGCTGTTGTCCGGTGCTGGAAGGCTGCTCAGACTTTGATTACGGCCGGTAACTTTTATAAGTATTGAAATCGGGGAGGCTGTGATTTCTTGTTAAACTCTACTTGCATCCAATCATTTTGAAGCTGAGGGAAGAGCTCGAGCTATACTGCTGGTGTTGCTTAAAAGAAAACATGATGGATTCAGGGCCAGATATAGCCAGTATTTTGATGGCACTTGCTAATGGAGAACACCACCAACCCGCTGGTTCAGTCATGTAGATGAAACATGGGTCAAGATTGAGAAGAATGAAGTAAAAGCGTTCATCACTCACCTCAACAAGGTTGACGCCCACATCGAATTCTCAAGGGAAGATGTCACTGCCGACCAACTCCCCTTCTTGGACTGTTGCTTTCACATCCAACAGGACAGATGCCTGGACATCAAGATTTACGAGAAACCAACACACACCAACCAGTATCTACTTTTCAACTCATATCATCCCCTAGTGCACAAACTGGGGGGAATCAGAACTCTGCACCACTGGGCCAAGAACATCCCATCAACCGCTGAAGGAAGCAAGACTGAGATAGAACACATTAGGTAAACCTTGAGAGCCTCTGGCTACCCTAACTGGGCTTTCGCCAAATCAGAAACCACCAGACACAGGAACGTAGAACAAGAGGAAGACAAAAACAAACAAAAGAAGATTGTCATACTGTATGTTTCAGGTGTTTCAGAAAAATTCTGCTGGGTGCTCAACAAACACCACATTTCAACACCCTGAGGCAAAAACTGGTACATCCCAAGAACAAAACACAGAGGCACAATATAGGGAATGTGGTGTATGCTGTCACTTGCACTGAGGATTGTGATGTAGTCTACATTGGAGAGACCAAACAATCTGCACAAACAGATGGGCCAACACAGGAGGGCCACCACTTCAGGACAGGACTCCATGGTCCACCCACACCTGAAGGACAAGGGTCACTCCTCAGATGACAGTATGTCCGTATTCTGGCCAGAGAAGACAGATGGTTTGAAAGAAGAGTCAAAGAAGCCGTCTTTGAAAAAACAACATCTCTTAACAGACGAAGGGGCCTCTGACACAACTTTTCTCAAATGTACAACGCCATACTGGGATCAGTACCAAGACAGACCAGGACCTTCTGCTCTCTTCAAACAACTAGGAAGGACCCATCACCAGAACCAGCCCCTGGCAAGTCCATGTGAGCCTTAGTTCATGTGATCCAACAGGTTCCGATCTTTTGATTAGCTTTATTTTTTCACAACTTAATCCAGGTAATCCCACTAAATTGCTCTTTTGTTCCAACGAACAACACATAACAACTTTTGTTACATCTAGTTTCTGCAGATCAACTCTTCCACTTACAAAACAAGCCACCGTAATCTAGACCTGCCCTAAAACCTGGCAGTTATACTTGGAAACTCCCCACAGACCATTGGAACTGAAGAAGCCTCTCGGATGAGGCCTGAAACGTCCTCAACTGAAGAAATTCAAGTCCACTTGACAAGATAAGACGATTTTGACAAGAATTCGCCAATGGACTCAACCTATAGGGCATACCATCATGGTCCCTATTCCATTCCCATTGGTTGCAGTCCCGCCCTTCTGGAACTTCTTTAGGATACAACTCGGCTTGTTTTTGTGATAAAAACCGTGGGAATAAAAATTACTTTCAACATAATTTGGTTGGTCGGCACCCTAGAAATTGCCGTATTGCGTTTTGAGGTAAAATTATTAAAATAAATCTTTAAAAATACATTTGTACCGCATATCTGTGGTATTAGCTGCGCTATAAAAGCTGAACCAAGGTACTGTGAAGGACTTCTGGATATAGAAGGGATGGTATTCTATGGTCTGGGCAGGATACGTAATGATGAAAACACGTATGTGCAAGCCCTCCAGGAACTCATAGGGAATGCATTGAAGTGCCTGTTTTTAAAAAAAAAAAAAAAAAAAAAAAAAGATTTCACATGAGTCTCTGAGAGAATTTGGGGCGATTTCAGCCTGACTGATTATCGCCCAAAAAAGGGAGCTGCAGTGTACTGACTGGATGTTGGATTCTGTGACAGCTATAGTAGTCAGACAACAAAGTTAGAATGTGATTTTAAAATTACCCTCTTTTTCTCGTCGCCCAGATCGCCCTCATGCACAAACCACCCCTGATTAAGGATGTAATAAAGTGAGCAAAAATCAGGGCTACATGGTAATTGTCGATCCTTTCATCAACAAATGCATTGCTGGTGTTACTCACAAGAATCACTGACCGTGCAAAATAGGCAAAGGCTCGCTGCCAAGGTGAAAAAACAGCCCCGGTGTAATACATATAATTAACTAGTCAACTGACTTTTCATACGAACCGGAACTGAGGAAACTGAGAGTTCTCCACGCCCACCTCCCTTCTGACCCAGCCCAACCCCACCGCCACCACCTGCTGAATAAAGGGAAGAACATGACATGGATGAACTCATCGCCAAAACTTAGGAAAAAAATAATACCCTGACAACATGCTGCTATTTTTTTCTACATCTTACAGCCCTCTGCAGAGTTCTATGCATTTTGCTGTGTAAAAAGAAGATATTTAATATATATTGATGTCTTTACTTTACTCATTTATTTACTCATTTAATTGTTTATTTTGCTTAATTAAATGTCTTACTTGCAACTATTTATATAATTATTTGTTAATTTGAGCTCATATGAATTTCTTTAAACCCTGATTTATTGATGTATTTATTTAACTATTTATATCTTTATTTTATCTGTAATTGTATGAAATAATTTGTTAATTATTTGTTTAATTTCATGTTTTGATTTTATCCATGCATGTGCTTATCAATTTTATTGATCAATTCATTAATCCATTTAATGATTTATTTACTTTATATCTTATTTAATTGATTTTGCTATTGGTTCCTAAATGTCTTGTCTTTTTTCTATATTTTTTTCTATATATCTGGATTTGCTCATGTATAATTTGATTTATTTTGTATGTCTATATTGCCTGGTCAAGGGAGTGAAAGTTCTGAGACTAGAATTATGGCTCTAGATACTTTTTTTCTAAATGTACCACGCAGGACTGATTTTCTTTTTTGCATTTACCAACAAACAGCAATGCTTTTTTTTCTCATTTCTTGTCATCTGCCTATTAATTCTGGTTTTCACCTTTGCATTGCACATATAAAGAGTCTGGACCGTCTACGCTCGCAGCCCCACGTCAGCTGCTTTGGTGCAAATGTGGCATTGTCAAGAGGACGGGAAAAACACCCTTCAGTGTCACACACACACACACACACACACACACACACACACACACATGCGGTTCAGCCACTTCCCACACTGACCTTTCACTACCGATAACACCAGCTGCACATTAGCAACTTCTTTGGAGCTACTCATCAAGCACACACTTCAAAAAGTAGGATACTTTATGCATATTTATTAACATTTATAAATATATGTATGACCTTCAACCACTACAAAGTCAAATGTAAAAATCAAAAATAAAATGATATAGACCATAGACCATAGAAATACATAAGATAAATAGAGATTCCATTGGATGGAGGCGGTCACTGTATGGCAATAAAAGTGGAGGATAAACGGATCAATAAATTATTTGAAAAAAACAAAAACAAAAAAAAAACGGGGGAAGCAGCATCTGGGGCTCAGTCACAACATGCATGGATATTCTAGATGAGAACCCAAAGTTTTGGTAGTGTAGAATATCATCTGCAAACTAACATTAAGATGAGAAATAATCACTAATCCAGATCACAATATTGATACTCAATGCCAAATGATCATAAGTTCTTACTTGGTCTGAATTGGAGCTCTCTTCCTGTTCCCTACTTAGAAGAAGTCCCTTGAGTGGGATAAAGCAGAGGCTGCCTCGCTGCGAGCAACTCAAACAGCATTTTTTTTTTTTTTATTCCTGAAAAAACAACGCAAGTAGGGGGTTAAGACAACTTTGGCACAGCTTTTAAGTTTATATTCAGATCTTCGGATGAAGTCCAGTCAGTTCAATAACAACTACATTGATACATAATTGTCCACCGAGTTAGCCACCTTATACCTTTGTTATTAATATATATATATATATATATATAATATATATATATATATATATATATATATATATATATATTAAAATATAAATATGAATATAAATATATATATATTAAAAGGAGAAATATGACTAGTTTCTGACAGAGGATTGTGATATCTGCGGACTTTTTGAGTTTCCATTCCATAGCCGCTGCCATCTGGTGCCCTTGCCTATTCAGAGAAAGTGTAGAGTCCATGTCAAACAGCGGCGAAGGAACTACAGAGAAGAACAAATATCTCTCTGCCCTATCCTGAAGGACTGAGGATGCAGGGAAAGGGGGGATAAGGAAAAAAAAAGATAAAGTACCATGACTTCTGGAGACATAACAGGCATTCATCCAGCAGGCCACAGGCTGTATTACACATCGGCTGCAAGCTACAGTTTGTTACCATCAACCCAACGCTAAGACACTCAGATCACTCAAGAAAAATTAGATTAAATTAAATTAAACCAAATTAATATCATCGGTACAATTTACAAGTTTTTTTTTCTTATTACTATCAATTCTTCTTCTTCTTCTTCTTCTTCTTCTTCTTCTTCTTATTATTATTATTATTATGTCAGGATAATTTAGGTTCTCTATTTAACCTGCTTCTTGTTTTTGAACTATGAGAGTTAGAAATAAATACTTCAAATAAAATGAAACAATAGGAAAAAGAATGCAATGCAAGAGAATAAACATGTTCAAAAAATGAAATGAACTGAAAAAAAAAAGAAAAATAAATACGTAAACAAATATATGACAAACTTAAATGACAAACAGGAGTTTTCTGACATAAAATTGATTTGGTAAGCCAATAAATATGTGGAGTGTCTGCCTTTCTGCTCAGGAGGAACTATTGACACACACACACACACACACACACACACACACACACACACACACACACACACACACACTCACACGCACACAAACAGGGACAACCCTGAGGCAACCAGACATCCACTCAAAGCAAGAGGTCGGAAAAAAAAAAAAATACTATAATAGAGAGAATAAAAAAACAACTTTATGACCTTGATCCTCATTAATATCATTTCTGTCAAGATGTGTGAATGTGTTTTTATGTCTGTGTGTGTGTTTGTGTTTGCATTCAAAAGAGAAGTAGGCAGAGATAACATGAAATAAGAAAGCTGTGTGGTGGATACTAAGGGGTGCGGTCTCTCACCACACGGGACCTGGGCTGGGGGCGTGGTTTATATCCGGACCCGGAAGTTCACAAGTTCAACGTTTGGAGTTTGTTTTGGTGCTTGAGGATTAAAGTTGGACTCATCCAAGACTCCCCAGGCTCTGTCATCATTTCCTCACCAGGCACCACAATGGTGACGTGATAATCTCAGACTCCGAGGAAGTGTGTGTGACTCTACCTTGGCCACATTGCCTCAACTTGTTCAGCCATCCTCGCCCGCCGTGATCATCCAGCTACAGGAATTGTGGCAGAGTGATCTGGCCCCTTGGTTTTAACATGTGGAAGAGCTTTTCCACCTGCGAGGGATTGTGGCAGATGAAGCTAGGTACTTTTTGGTTGTTGTGGTGCTGGACCATCAGTCGACAAGGCGAGCCATGGACCCTCCTGCAACATGGTAGCTCAAAAATCTCCACGGCAGACAAGCTGCTTCCCCTGTCCGCTTTGGGTGATGGGTTGCCCGTGGACCTAATGAATAGGCTGCAAGAGCTATTGGGTACCGACAATGGCGGCCTCCTCTTTCTGCACGTTTTTCTGCACCAACTTCCACTTCCAGCGATTATCAAGGTCTGTTGGAGAACAACCAAGTAGTTCACTGTCCAGAGTGTGGTACCGGAGCCACCACTGACGACCGACGGTGGTGCAGAGGCAGCCATGTTGGCCATGTTTCATTTTGATTTATATTTCCTTTATTCTTATTGTATCATATTGTATTTTACTGTAATGCATTTCATTTCATGGATGTATTAATTTATTTTTTTGGCATTTAATTTAATTTAATTTAATTTAATTTAATTTAATTTAATTTAATTTAATTTAATTTAATTTAATTTAATGCATTTATTTTTATGTCCCATTGCCCAAAAACATGCAGTAGGTTATTTGGGGATGCTAAATTGCAGAGACTGATGAATGTTGCCTATAGATGACAGCAACAACAGCAACAATTATAATAATAATAACAATAACATTATAATAATAAAACATTATCTAAAAAATATACATAATATAAAAAAATAATATTAAATAATTTGAATAATTTAATGGTGATATTAAAAAAATAAAATAAAAATAACATACAATTCTGTCATAAAACACTCAGATTATATTATGAAAGGTGAAAAGAACAGTTAGCAAAGGCAATGGAAATCGATTGACAAAATGTCTATTTTCATATGAATAAATTAAATTATAAATACAAATGTTTTGGCTCCTCAGATGTATGCTACCTCTCTTTTGGCTCTATATTTAAATTCCTCTGTGCTTCACATCCACATCATGGGAAGTCTTCTTACCCGGGACCAATACAGAATGTCAATATATTATTTAATTACTTTAACAGAGATCTGACCCTGCCACCGTGTGTAATTATAACTTTATCCCTATTTTTCCTTTTGTGCTCTACCTCATGCATTTACCCACTCCTCTCTTTTAGCGAAAAAAAAATCTTCCTTTCTCTGCCCCTTGTGTTTCCTCATTGAAAATTCATGAGATATGTGAAAGCCCTTTCATACTTCTTGTGTTGACTGAGTCTGTCATTTACTGTGCTGCATAGTGTTTTTTTTTTCCTTTGCAGAAAAATTATAATTTAAATAAATCTGACTGACCGAGTGCTCTTGCTCACGTTTTTAATGAGAACTGTATAATCGCCCTGTCCGTATGTCACTGAAAATGTATCTGAGCCGGTGAAGCGGGATGTGTGTATTAAATGGAACACATAGAATGTATCACCAATATCCCGACATAATAGGGTCGGGCTTTGGATGTAAAAAAAAGCATCTGCTGATTTGAAAAGATGTTTCCATGTGTTGCATCTAGCAGAGGATAAAATGCGCCTTCAACACAAGTTTTAGTTTCAGAAATGTAAAAATAATCAAAAGGTATCAAATGCCATTCCGTTGAATGTTATTCTGATTGCATCTGTTCACAAACGCTGACAATTTCACTTTGTTGCTATGGTTACGATTTACAAATTGAATCGGCAAGCTTATTTACATTTGTGTACATGCTTGTTTGATAAAAAATAAATAAATAAATAAAAAATAGAAAACATAAATGCATCATGTGCATAGTGTAATGATTTTTTATTCATTGAGTGTCAATTTCATTGATTGATGTATTTACTTACTGATTGACTGATTTGTTTATTTACTTTGGTTAAATTGTCCACAGTAAAGTTTCAAGTTAAATCAGGTTTTGAAATGTTACCTTTAAAAAATTGCAAATATCATCATATGTTCTGATTTTAGGTTTTAATACTTCCAACGAAGGGTTTTTGCTGCCAGGGCAAACTGGAAATTATTTTTAATTTTTTTTTTTTTTTTTTTTTCAGTAAATGTTCCAAACAAATTCATTGACACAACATTTTTTTCTTTTGTCTCTGAAACTAGGACAATGTATCAAGCATGACATCATGACATTTCTGTGGAATTTTTGGAACAGCGTTTAAAAATACATTTTATTTCAAGTAGCATTTGATTTTAAAACTGGGCTACATTATTAGCATTATAATTCACATTGTTGTTGTTGTTTTTGTTGCTATTGTTAATATTATTGTTATTGATATTGTTAATTAGCATACACACTAAACACAAATGAAGCACACAAATACACATGTAAAAGCACAAGCACACATGCACACACACAAAACCATGTGGATTCAGCCTCTGAGGCTGAACATTGAAACCAAAGGCTCAAAATGATGTCCAGGTCAGCTTCTAGTGCTGCATCTGTGTGTGTGTGTGTGTGTGTGTGTTTGTGCATGTGGCAGACACTTTGTGAATCCGGCACTCCTCTCTTTGTACAACCTGTGCAGGTATCTTTGATTTAATGAGTTCTTGCGGCTGCGGACCCTCTGGAGACGACGCTGCTACTACATTTTTGTTTTCCGTTTTAGCGTTGCTTTTTCCTGCCCTTGTTTTATATCTGCAGCCTTATATCACTTTTTTTTTCTTCTCGCACCGATTGCTATGTCAACACACATGTCAATGGTTCGACTTGTTGTTCGGAAGTCTCAGCTCTTCACCATGACCGCCCTTGTTTTTCTGCGCCTGTTTAATTGGTCGTTGGTTCTGATTGTTTTTCTTCTGCACTTACCACTCAATCATCAGCATACGCTCAAATGCAGTTGCCAAACCCTCAATCTTTATCATCTGATTTATCTGATTGATTAAATGGGTGCCGGAAAACAACAGCCATTGTTTCAAACCGGCAGGAGGGAAGGCTGGTAGTGTTTTAGAGCAGTAATTTCAGAGTAAGAAGCTGACTTGGGCCCATCTGTCCAAAAAAGAACGCTGGTTAAAAGTACGTAAGACTTGAAAATGGCTTAAAGTGAATATGAGTGTTTTTGGATTTGTGAAGGCAGTTGATTCAACTTTAAATCTGTTTTAAGAAGAAGGTTTAAGAAAACTTAAAACTTAATATGTACATTATCAATGAAAGACAATGAAAGGCATGTTTGCTATGTATTTCAGAGGAATACATATTGTGTATTTGCAAGTGTATTTGCAGTCCATATGTCCTCTATTGTAAGTCGCTTTGGATAAAAGCGTCTGCCAAATGTAATGTAATGTAATGTAATGTAATGTAATGTAATGTAATGAATACTTAGAAATGGTTCATCTGAACAGAAATGTCAATTTTACCGAATGAAGACTTTTCAAATCATGAACTGATTCTTTTTTTTTTTTTTATTATAACTTGTAGCACTGCAATTAAAAAAAAAAAAAAAAAAATAGTGCATTCTAGAAATTAATACTATTGTTGTTGTTGTTTTTGTTGTTGTGGTTGTTGATGATGATGTTTATGAGTATGTCAGCTCGTTTATTTAGAAATTGCACAAAAGTCCCTAAATAATAGATACATAGAATTTATCAAACATGCATACATAGAATACATTTTTTTGATTTAGTTACATCTACATCTCATCCAAAACAATAACATTTGCGAATCGAAAAGTACATAAATAAATAAATAAATACTTTATACGCAAATATTTCTTGCAATATCAAGGCTTGATTGGATTGTAATGATTTATGCTGGTTGAAAGCATTTATCAAAATTCAGAAATTATTATTAGTATTATTATTGATTGTAGTATTGTTATTAAGGTTATTACTATTATTATAATTATCATTATTTTTGCTGTTGTTGTTATTGTACCGACAAGTTTCTTTGACAGGATATTTAGAAAAACAATGAAACTATTTAATTGACTACGTTTTAATTTGTTTCTCACTTTGTCCTGCCGTGTGAGTTCTGACGCATCTGATTGGGCGGTTCATGCACTTGTGCTTAGAGACCAGGAAGTAGGGTTGTTGTGAAGCTGCAGTAGTTTATTTTCAGGGTAGTCGGACCACCACACATGGAACCATGGTTAATATCTCTTTATGTTTCCTCTGGGATTGACAGGTGAGCAGTCGAGATTAAACTGACCATTTGTATAATTCTGCAATATATAACTGGAAATGACATATTCTACTTGGCACACCACCTTTTATTATTTTTTTCCCCGCCACAATGTCCGTGGAGTAGTCAAAGAGATAAAGGCGCACAAATGAACACCTGTAACAATCGTCCTCGCACAATGAACTCCTTTCCTCTCGACAGAACTCATTAAGACTCGCACCGAGTTCAGAATAATGACTTGCTCTGAAAATTAACCCTGGCATTGAATGATTTTACAGACCCCTGAATTCCATGTCAATAATAACCAGAATTCTTCCAAAAATTATACGCTTGAAAAACGTATTTATAAAAAGAGAGTTTTTATTTTTCTGCGGGTGCAAAATTAGTCCATGCTCATCTAGCAAGTCGTCTGGCTCACTCCCTCGCTGCATCGCGAACCAATCGTTTTTGAAACAGCTTTGAACTGCTCATTCCCATGCCAAACACAAGAGCGTTAGTCATTCAAGTAATTTATTTATTCATTTATTTATTTTACATTAAGACCTGATACTTTTTTTTTTTTTTTGGGGGGGGGGGGGGGGGGGGGGGGTAACCTGAACATGTCTGAGGACGTTAATAGCATTGTTAGCAGGAAAAGTGAGAAATAATGCATGTGCATCTCTACCGATCACATATTACATCAAGGATTAAGACAGAAGGACAAAATCACTGGATGTTATAGGTACAGGTAGAAGAAAAACAGAGTTTCATGTTCGCCTCCCTGACCTGCCACCCTACCATGGTGGAGGGGTTTGCATGTCCCAGTGATCCTGAGAGGTATGTTGTCAGGGGCTTTATGCCCCTGGAAAAGGGGGGTCACCCAAAGCAATCAGGTCCCAGGCGAGGGACCAGACAAGGAGTGGCTTAACAGACCTAACATGAAGAAGACAATCATTGGACCCAGTTTTCCCTTGCCTGGACCCCCAGTGACAGGGCTTGGTGGTGAGCGCCTGGTGGCCGGGCATTCACCCATGGGGCTCGGCCGGGCACAGCCTGAAGGAAAGACATCGGCCCCTCTTCCCCCGGGCTCACCACCCACAGGAAGGGCCAAGGGGGGTAGAGTGCATTGTGAGCCGGAGCAGGGTAACTTGGTGATCCGATCCTAAGCTGCAGAAACAGGCTCTTGGGACATGGGATGTCACCTCTCTGGCAGGGAAGGAGCCTGAACTGGTGCGCAAGGAGGCTGAGAAATTCCAACTAGATATAATCGGACTCACCTCGACGTGCAGGTCAGGAACCAGGCCTCTCGAGAGGGGCTGGACTGTTTTTTATCCCATAGTCCCCCCCCCCCCCCCCCCCCCCCCCCCCCCCAAGAGGGGCCTGGCAGGTGTGGGCATATTGATTGCCCCCCGTCTCTGCGTCTGTTCATTGGGGTTCAACCCGATGGACGAGAGGGCAGCCTCTCTCCGCCTTCAGGTGGGAGGATGGGTTCTGACTGTTGTTTGTGGCTATGCAACCAACAAGGGCATGAGTGGGAAGAACGCCCACCCTGATCTGAAACCAAGCTGTGTTTTGTTATTGGACTTCTGTGCTCGTCACGGACTGTCCATAACAAACACAGTGTTCAGGCATAAAGGTGTCCAAGGTGTCGATATGTGCAATTGGCAACAACACAAATTAGGCCAAAGTTCTGTGATCGACCTCGTGGTCGTATTGTTGGAATTGAGGTCGCATGTCCTGGACACTCTGAATTGAACTCGGGTGATAGTAACAATAATAATAATAATGATATTAATAATATTAATAATATTAATAATATTATTATTAATAATATTATTATTATTAATAATAATAATAATAATAATAATAATAATAATATCATTATCCTTTTGGCTTTTTCCTTCAGGGGTCGCCACAGTGAATCAACTTTCTTCATCTAACCCCTTTATCTGCCTTAATATCCTCTCACCACGTCCATAAATCTTTGGTCTTCCTCAATACCTCCTTCCTGGCAGCTCCAATGCTAATACTACTACTACAACTACTACTACTACTACTACTACCACTATTATTATTATTATTATTATTATTATTACATCATCATAGACATTATCATTATTAATATCAATATCATTATTATTAGCTTAATTAATATTAATGTAATTTTATTTTGTCATTTTGAAATAAACTAATTTTATTCATCATCCTTTGGGCTCACAGAGCTCCTTCTGTCTTGTCTGTCACCTTAACAGTTTGTGCTACAAAACTTTTTCCCACAGGTTTGCGTATCACCCTCCGTTTGCGGTATTACGGTGTTATTACAACTAAAGTATTTGACGCCAACAGTAACATCCAATTCCAGCAAATGCATCTTTAAAGTGGAATGAGGGCCGACCCCCCTCCGTTCGCTTTATTGGCGTTCTCCTGAAAACATGCTATGAATTAAAGACACGGATAGTCAACATTTATCGCGCTCTTTAAAAAAAATAGCAGGGATCGGTTTGATTTGACCACACCTTTAATTAATTAAAATCCACTTCGCCAAATTGCTTGCAAGGGAGAGCTTTAAATCTTCAAGAGTGGAAGGACTGTGACAAGTGATCGAACACAATTTCTCCAGTTTAATGGACAAGAATGGAGAAATTATAGTACTTGCTGTACTCCAGTACACTGCAGGAGCACTTATTAGTCCAGCAGCTCATCATGTAAACAGATGGCGGTTTGTCACTTGTGTGTGACAAGTTTTACAGCCACAGGTTTCAGTACCTCACCCTGGTTTTGTGAGTGTTGATTATACAAAAAGAGATAGATAGATAGATAGATAGATAGATAGATAGATAGATAGATAGATAGATAGATAGATAGATAGATAGATAGATAGATAGATAGATAGATAGATAAAAATAAGATAAATTAAATAAAACATATATTATAAGAATATATATATATATATATACACATATATATATATATATATATATATACACACACACACACACACACACACACACATACACACACAGTGTATATAGATACATAAATATATGTATAAATACATGCATGTATATATATACATACATTCATACATACATAAGAAATTTCAGTGAAGCATTTCCCAGCGCACTGAATTTGAATTGCTGATGATCCTAGAAAACAAATTGTTTTCAAGGGGCATTTGTTCAGCCCACTTTTGTTGTAAGAGGAGCAGAAGCTCTTTTTTTTCTTTTTTTGAGGTCATTTGCATTGCCAATCAGGGTAAAGCAGGGAATTGGCAGTAAGCCTCTATATTTTCAGTCAGCCAAACAAACACAATAATAATAGCAGTGTTTTATTTCATTATATATAATGTCAAGGGAATTAAATCTTAATAAAAAATGCATTTATATATATATATAAGAACACGAAACATGGAAACTCCACACAGAAAGGTCCTCTTGTTGTAATCGAACCAGAGTCCTGTGTACTGGGAGGCCAGAATGCTAATCCCTGCACCACTATGCCACTGTAATGGTTTCATTCTTGATCTTTTTTTTTTTTATAAATATATATTTTCAATTGACAAGCTGTAAGTGAGAAAGCGAATTAATATCATGACATACTTTTCAAATTCCTGAACAACCACATTTAGCCAGTGGATATAAAAAAATAAATAAATGAGATTTCAGCGCATAATAGCTGCCGCCTGTTGATCAAACACTTTGTTAACACGTGTGGACATATTTCAAGCAGAAAAAAATGGTGGCATACAGGTTAATTTTTGTATACTGTAAACTTGCATGGACTAAAAATGTATATTCGTATTTCTTTTCCCTCCAATCTTTGAAATATATTTATCTTTTTGATGACCTATTTATAACATTAATAAGAATTATTATTATTTAATATATTTCATGTGAAGCGTCGTACTCAACACTCAAGGAGACCGTACAGACATGTACAACACTTAATATAGATCTAAAAGAAACAATAAAAATAAAAAAGAAAAATAATAAAATATTAAAAAAAAAAAAAAAACATAAAAGAGCAGTTCAGGTAGAATAAGCCGCTTTAAACATTTGTTTTTTGTTTTGTTATATGTGAATTGAAAAAAGGCTAAGTTAGCCAAATCCAAAATGATGGCAGTAAATGCTAATGCTTTAAACGTATCCAATGAGATTCACCGATGCAAGGGACAGCTTAGCCAGGTTTCACTCGGTCATATCCGACTCAGCATTTGCAATGCTGCAAAGTTAAAGACCGTGACGGCTTCGATGGTGCTGCCACTGCACAACTGCAGTCTAACTTAACCTCCACTCTCTCACACACACACACGAACACATGCACACACACTGCAAAGAGTAGGATCTACTGCTTTGGTCTCTTAGGGCTTCCCATGCAAAGGCTGCTTTGAGAAGAGTGCCTTCATCCTGACGTGAAGGAGTACTCTTCCATCCACCTGACCGTCGGACCATTTTGATAACAACACACACAGAAACGCAAACAATTTCTTCCCCGCACTTCCACAACCCCCCGGTGCCAATAAGACACGCTGCATCCGCAGCCACCACAATAAACAGCGATTTGAAATTCATTATCCCCCTTTTAATTCAGCAAAAGCCTTCAAAGCTTTCAAATGCCTTTCAGCTGCCCGCTAATGTTTTCCGTTGCTTACTATTCGTTTGCCCTTTGAGATTGTTGCCACTGGGCTCCGTTTGAATTTGACTCTCGCTGCCAGAGAGCTTTTGTTGTGGTGCAAAAAGGAAATTAGGTTATGAGTAGGCTTCTGTGTGTTTGTGTTTGTGTGTTTGTGTGCATGCACATACACTTCTGGGTACATGTTTCTGGCCGCAAAGTGTCAGAAAGTTAGTGGGTGATGTTTGCGTCACAGCTGAATATTCAGCAGCGATGCTAATGGTGTTTATTCGGATAATGAAACATGCAGCGAATGGATTGAGATGAGATGATATTGAGCTTTACACGTTCATAAAAAAAAAGAGGAAATGAAATCACACACACTGCACACTCACCCTGAGCTATTCCACTCGGTATGCATTTATTCACAACTGTCAAAACACTGCACCCGGCCAAATATCTCTCTCCTGTCCATGTGGACGGCTGAGGAGCACGCCGAGCCCACGGCCTTGTCAACATTCGGGCCAATCTGGGCCAGCGGTGGGCGGACTGGATGGACGTATATGTGTAGGATGATGGGGGAAAGATGGGGATGGGGCTGACTGGAAAACAGCCTTGTTTTTCTTAAATCTTAACCTTTATACTTCCTATGTTATATATTGGTTGAAAGTAGTTGCAGAATTATTACATTTTTACTATTCTATATATTTAATCTGTTTTTTTTTTTTTTTTTTTTTTTTTTTTTTGTATTTTTGGGGGGTAGGGGTGTGGGAGATGTCATCTTCTGTTAAATAACTAACCTCCAAAAACCGTATCAGCTGGTCTATCAGAATAATCAATTTTGGCATACAATTGTCCAGAATAGGATTCAAAAAATTAATATAAATTTGTAGAAATTACATGAAACAAAAAATACTACCATCAGAACCAGGTAAAAGAGATAAATCATTGCGCTCATTAAAAAAAAAAAAAAAAAAAATCTGTGTATTTTTTTTTTTTTTAAATGACTGGCGATTATTTCAAGTATACATGCACATGCAATAAACAAGGAACAATAGAATAAGTAGTGTTCTTTAATTTATATAATTATAATTAATTAATAATTAAGTGTTTTTTTTGTTGTTTTTTTTTTGCATGTTATTTTATTGCTTTTATTCTCAGTATTTCAAATAGTTATTTATTTATTTTTCTTTTTTTTTTTTTTTCAGGGGGGGCGGGGGGGGGGGTCTTCTGTTAAATAGTAAACCTTCCCAAACTATATAGGCTGGCTTCAAGGAATCATCAAAATACTGGGGTACACTTATACTAGAGTAGTGTTAAAAAAGTGGAACGAACAGTTGGAAGTTAAATTTGTCCCCCAATCAAATTGTTATTCAATAGAACATATTATTTATGTGTTTTCTTAAAAATCTAATAAAAAAGGATTATTGTACATATTTGTATATACACATGTAACTGAAAAATGAACTCATTATTAATCCATTTCATTTCATTCTTAATATTTTAAATTATGAATTATTATTTTTACTTTTAATTTCGACCAATTCAGATGGAGAGCTTTCCTCAGTTACTTCAACCCTGCTCTTAGAATCAACAAAATACCGACATGCTTGTGACTCTCTCACAGCCCCCATTCCCCTAAGTTTTAATATTTATCTGAAAATGTACTAATTTTATCATAAATATTCAAATTTTTTGAACTGATTTCCCAACTTTGTTTGATCTCTTTATAAATGAATCATAGGAACCTGCTTAATCCCAATGTCTGCCAAACCGAATTAGAATGTGATCAGATCAATTGAGATCATTTTTATCTTGTTAAATTTAATGTGAGATGTAAGGGCCATGCAATCAAGCATGAAGAGAAGTTGAAATAAAATGGTGAGATGGATAGACTCTGAAAAGAGGTCTAAAAGAAAAGAAATACATAAAATCTTCACATACAGATAAAAGTATGCGGAAAGTGGAGGGGAGCCGGTCATAAATATCAGAAGTAGGACAACGTAGGGTGATGGAAATGAAGTGTGACAAGTGACAGATGGATGTCTGTCCTCCAGCTTGGAGAATAAAAACTTTATCCTTTGTTTATTCCCCCCTTTTTCTCCCACTCTCACATATATATATACACACACAACAATATACACCGAAGATACATTCACATATAAATATATATATATATATACTTTTTTTTTAATTGGATTTTTGCCTCGTTTTATTTTGTCTGATTTTATATTATATTATTTTATTTTATTTTGTATGTTTTTAACTGGAGATTATTATTAATCACAGATTACTGATGTGCGGTTTGTAAAAAAAAGGAAGTCGACATTCTGCAAGGCTTGGGTCACTCAGCAGTAAAAAGATGGGGAGGACACTGATAAAGGGAGTACATCATATTTTCATTGACACCTAACTGGCTTCTGAGTGTCCATTAAATCTTTATATTTGTACATCTACCATGTCATTCCAGCAAACTGCTCTCTGAATCTACTTTTGGGGTAATTTAAATACAATCAGTTGGCCTGACAGAATCGTCTTGCTATGGGACCAAGGAAAGATCGTATACCCCAGCTTCTTGTTAGCTTTTGTGTTTTGTTTGTGTGATAGTTCTTTCTTTATCTAACTTTTGATCTACATATTATTATTATTATTATTATTATCATAGTCAAAGTAAATTTTACTGGCAATTTCTCTGTATGTACTGGACATATATAGAAGAATTTTCTCATAATCCCACATGAACAAAATAACTATAATAGGAGTGCACGTTATCAAAAAACATTTTAAATATAATAAAATCATTATTATACTTATTCTTATACTTAGTGTCATAATACTAATGCTAGTAATCTAGAAATAATGAAAATGACAGTCCTCTGACAGCAGGCTAAAAAGCAGAAAAACTGAATATCAACTGAATATATTTGCTGAATATCAAAAGGTGAACATTTGCCTCATTTAGCTTAATTGGATTTCCCTCAGTGTGTGTGTGTGTGTGTGTGTGTGTGTGTGTGTGTGTGTGTGTGTGTGTCTTATGTCTTATGTCTTCGTTGTTATTCTACATTCTGTTTGCTGATCCTCCCGACTATCATACACCTAAACAGATTTTATCATATTTTTTAATACATTATTTTTTTCAGTCTTATAGGAAAGAAGTAGATTCAGCAATGATCCAAAGCTTTTTTGAAATTGTATTGTTTACCCCGTCATACCCCCCTCCACTCTTCTGCTGGAATAAATGATTGAAAAGTCTTTCTCTCGTACTCAAACGCAAACCTCCCGGGACTCATGGGATTACTTTAATCCGTAATCTGGTGCAGACCAGGCCCCTGTCACTGAAATGCCATTTGACGGAATTAAGATGTATTCCTCAATTTAAAGGTTGAAGGCACTTTGATAATTACAGCGGTGCAATAGGTCTGCGGCTCTGATTGTGTGTATTTACTGGCGCGCATGTGACGTGCATTCTAAAGGGGCCCGAGGTCTGCCTTTAAGCGCTAGGTCAGGTTATCAAAACAACCCAAAAAAAACAACAAAAAAACAACAAAAACGACATTAGAAATATTAATGAATTATACTTTGAGGTCACTTTGCTCCAGCTGTTAAATGATGGATTTTTTTTTTTTCTTGACAAAAAAACTTAATTCTGATATGTGTGCCAATGTGAAGAAAAAACAAAAAAACACCATATGTTTTCCCGATGAAAGATTTATGAAAAAGGTACAAATCAAGCTGTGATTCTACTTTTTTGTAGAATGAAAAAATGGGTAATGGTCCAACTAATAGCATTTATTTTCTGAGATATTAACTCAAATAATTGACTTCTACAATTTAATAGAAGTACATATATATATGTATATATACATATCATTTACTGTTATTTTGATTATCGCCATTAGGATGGCCATGATTATCAAAATTAGAATGGCTCTTACAATGATAATGATGATGATGATTATTATTATTATTATTATTGATTATTATTATTATTATTAATATTTATTATTAATATGTATTTATTTTTATTATTATTGTTATTATTATTATTATTATTATTATTATTATTATTATAATTGATTATATTAAAAAGGTTATAAAATATATTTTTTTAGCTTTGTAATTATGCATTTATTTGATTACACCCAAGTAGTATTAATGTATAACTTAGTAAAGTATTACCATCATCATAACCATAATAATGACAACATATCCATCATAAACATAAAATTAGTACAATTGTCACTAAAAACAGTATTTTTATTAATAATAATATAATAATTTATTAATATGATTAAAAACAACTGCAATACGACTACTATTGATGACAGTATGAAGTTTTATAATTTTGTTAATATTAGTGTTGTAGTATAAATTATGATAGTTACCCGTAGTAAGCTTGCTACTTGTTTGTTTTGTTGATTCAACTATAAATAGCATATTTAATAGCACAAATTGAAAATTTTTCAAAAGTGAAACAGATTATAGGACGGAAAAATTTAAAATTTCAAAAAATACCATTTAATCAAATATTTGTCAGCTAAGGTTGTTTCATTAAATTCCAAGGGTTTGCCAATGTCGTACAAGATTTTAGGTCAAAGCTCAAAAGTAAATTTCATAAGTGCAAGCTCAAAATGTGCATCCGTGTGTTTGCATTCGATGTTTACATTTTAAACAACATAACAACACATACAGACATGTTTAGAATCCATATTACAGTGCCGTAATCCCATTTTTAAGTGACCTGCATGTAGCATGTGCACCGGAGATAAGAAAAAAAATACGTTGACATTCACTTAAACCCCGACCAAATAACCCAGCTTGTATCCACATACACACAAGTACACACACACGCCACTCAGTGCAAGGCATACATCTTTTGTGTTGCGCAGCAGCGGAGGCAGCAGAATCGGGCACAAACATCCCTTCTGATCTTGCCAGTTGCTTAATCCACCATTAACATAATGAAAGCCCATCTAATCAAATCAGAGAAGGCTGCTCCTAAAAGGATCATGCATGGATGACGATTAATAAAGAAATAGATAGAGGGAAGAATAATGCAGCCCGATGCATGCAAAACAAACCCAAAATAAAATGTTATTTGGGTCGGGGGAGGGTAATGAGATATGGGCGGCGGTCACGTTTACAGGCCGAGGAATTTGGGGTTCGGAAGAGGCGGACTGGTCGCGGCAAAATTCTCCAACATCACAATTCCCTCTGACGGCATTGCTGTATAAGTAACTTCTATGTAACCTTGTTTAACCTCTGCGTTTTTTTTTTTTTTTTTCTAAATCAATTTCATTTGACTTGCTTATGGCTCCTGTCCGGGTTTTTTTTTTTTTTTTCATCAACATCCTTTAGAGGGAGTTCCAATTTCAGGATGATTTTTTTTTTTTTTTCTTTTTTGTAAAATAAATTAAAAGAAACAAGGCACATATGATGTTTATTTTAAGAGCTGTCGTGATGCCTAAAATTAAAATATGTTAATACCGGTCCATGAGCTAATGATGTAACGTGCCCTGCGAGGTTGAGCTTTTCGCTCATTATTTATAATTATTTTCTTAATGAAGTTGAATTGATTACATTGTCCACTTTTAAGTGGCTCAATTGCACTTTCGCTCTTTCTGACTCTCCCACCATTGCAAAAAGTGAATTGAATAGAATTGAATAGAATTTTTGATGGCATCAGTGGACATGGTGATCCAGAAACAAAATAGTTATACTTTTGCAATTAAGGAAGCAAAGTACTGGTCAAACGTCATTTGTTCAGATTCCCTTCTGCCGATCTCTGAGGGATGAAGGGAAAACCAGGATGAACGTGACTGAAACATTCTTCTCTGATTTGGATAAAAATGAATGCTACAGCATCGTCTTGATCTTACGGCGGTGCGGGGGCTGGACGGTACAGGGAAAACTGAGATTCTTGTGAACCAAACAATACACTAGATGAACTACCACTAATATGATGCCATTTTACAATTAGCAGAACCTTTTTTTTTTGTCAAATAAGTTAAAAGAAACAAAACAAATATGGCTGGTTTATTTTAATAGCTGTTGTGATGCCTGAAATTAAAACAATAAGTCAATACTGCTAATGGCATAACATGCCCTTCGAGGTTGAGCTTTCGCTTATTATTTGTAATTACTTTCTTAATGAAGTGGAATTGATTACACAAAGCAGGACCTCACATTTTCTTGTATTTGGCGAAATAAATTTAAAAAATAGGGCAAATATGACAATATTTATGCACAAGCAGATTTAAAAGCAAAACCTTGCATATCATAGATACCATGAATCAAAGGCGAACTTGATTCCTTAATTTAAACAAAAATATCAAAACATTAATTTGTGAAATCTTCAGATTCCCAGAAGATTTTTATTTTTTTTTGTCCTTTTCAGAATCTCATGGTAATAGGCATCCCTTCAAGAGCTGCACAGATATGATGGAGTGTCAATCAATACCTACTATCTCGAAATGCAGCGTCAACAGAATCTGTTCTGCTATCGTTCCTGCTGACAATAAACATGACACCTGGGACCCTCGATTCTTTTGGCGCCCGCCGTTGCAGTCACTTGGTTGCTCTTTAACCTTTCAGATGAATATTGCAGGACCGTAAACGTCTTTTAAAGTAATAAATCACAACTTGAGAGCAATCGGAAAATAAACGGTCAGCCATTAAAAAGCCATTAAAATTAGAAAGATTTGTTTCCTCAGTATTTTGCAACATCAGCTGATTTTGGCGTTATATTTGCAAAGGAGATCATTGCGATAGTCCATGTAAGATGATAGAAATGGCAATACTGTCACTTTATTTATACACCATTCCAAAGGCTGACATGTAAAGGAAGGATATCTGCTGATGAGTAGAGCGATCGCTGGTTGGGTATTGGAATCTGTGATTAAGAAATTAAAGTTAAACAAAATAAACAATCGCTCAAATTTGAAAAATAAAATGTACCAGTACTTAATCATTATCATTATGTGTATATTATAAGTAATTAAAATACGGCCTCAGGGCAGCACGAGCTGGTGTCTCCCGGAGCCGGTCCCAAGCCCGAATAAATGCAGAGAGTTGCATCAGGAAAAGGAACCAGGGTAGAACTTTTGCCAAAACCAAACAGGCGAATCAAACATGATAACCAGTCGAGGCCCGGGTTAACAACGACCTCAATTGGTACCAATGACCTGCAGGGAACCAATGGAAATTGGACTACTGTATGTAAAAGAAGGAGAGGAGGAGGGCGTGTTAGGAAGCAGAGAGAGAGGAGGAAAGGCAAGAGTCTGGGACTGAGAGTAGGGACTTCGAATATTTGGACTATGACAGGAAAAGGTAGAGAGTTGATTGACATGTTCCAAAGAAGGAAGGTGGATATACAGTGTGTCCAGGAGACCAAGTGGAAAGGTAGTAAGGCTAGAAGTTTTGGAGCAGGCTTTAAGTTGTACTATCCTGGTACTGACAAGAAGATAAATGGAGTAGAAGTTTTTTTGAAGGGGGAGTTAGTCAGGAAAGTTCTGGAGATTAAAAGAATGTTAGATAGACTTAAAAGTCTGAAACTGGAAATTGAAGATGTGATGCTGAATGTTGTTAGTAGCTATGCCACACAGGTGGGATGTGAGTTTTGAGGAGAAGGAGAAGTTCTGTAATGAGCTTGATGAAGTGATGCAGACTATCCCCGGTGACGAGAGAGTGGCAATTGGTGCAGACTTCAATGGACGTGTTGCTGAAGGCAAAAGAGGGGATGAAGAAGTGATGGGCAGATTTGATATACAAGATATGAACACAGAGGGACAGATACTGATACACTTTGTAAAAAGGATTGAAATGGCTGTAGCGAACACTTTTTTTCAGCAAAAGACAATAACATTGGGTAACTTATAGGAGTGGCAGTAGGAGCACGCAGGTAGACTACATCTTGTATGGACAAGGTTACCTGAAAGAGATTAGTGACTGCAAAGTAGTTGTAGGTGAGAGTGTAGCGGGACAGCAGAGAATGGTGGTTTGTAGGATGACTTTGGGGACAAGGAAGATCAACAGGACAAAGGAAGAGCGGAGGACAAAGTGGTGGAAGCTGAACAGGGAGGAGTGTTGTATGGTTTTCAGGGAGGAGTTAAGAAAGGCTCTGAGTGGCCAGGGAGAGCTTCCAGATGATTGGACAACTGCAGCTAGTGTTATCAGGGGGACAGATATGTAAGATACAGAGTGATTGGTGTGCCATCTGGATGGAAAGTAGATAAGGAGACTTGGTAGTGAAAAAAGAAGTGGGATACTGAGAGGACTGAAGAGAACAGACAGGAGTACAGGGAGTTACTACGTAAGCTAAAGTTAGAGGTAGAAAGGCAGACCAAAGGGCGCACGATGACTTGTATGCTTGGTTGGACAGTAAGGAGGGAGATAATGATTTATACAGGTTGGCGAATCAGAGAGATAAAGATTGAAAGGATGTACAGCAGTTCTAGTTGATTATGGAGAGAGGAGGAAATGTATTGACAGATGCTAGAAGAGTGATGGGAAGATGGAGAGAGTACTTTGAAGAGCTGAAGAATCTGGAAAATGTATGAGAGCTTCCAGATGCTGGAGCTTCCAGGGTAGAAGAGGTGAATATTGTAGACTACAAAGTAACACGGATTAGTAAAAGTGAAGTAAAGAAGGTATTGAAGAGGTTGAAGAGTGGTAATGCAGTTGGTCCTGATGATATACCTTTGGAGGTGTGGAAGTGTCTAGGAGAGGCAGATGTAGAGTTTCTGTCAATATATAATTCAACAGGATATTAGAGAATGAGACGATGCCTGAAGAATGGAGACAATGTGTGATGGTGCCCATTTTTAAGAATAAGGGGGCTGTGCAGAATTGCGGCAACTATAGAGGGATAAAGTTAATGAGCTATACAGTGAAGTTATGGGAAAGAGTAGTGGAAATTAGACTAAGAGTAGAAGTCCACGTTTGTGAACAGCAGTATGGCTTCATGCCTTGAAAGAGTACTACAGATACTACATAATCCTAATGGAGAGGTACAGAGAAGGCAAGAGGGAGTTTCACTGTGTTTTTGTGGACCTAGCATAAAAAGCATATGACAGGGTGTCGACAGAGTAACTCTGGTATTTTATGAGGAAATCTAGAGTGGCAGAGAAAAATGTTAGACTGGTGCAGGACATGTATGCTAGCTGTGAGATGGTGGTACGGTGTGCGGTAGGGGTAACAGAGAAGGTCAAGGTGGAGATGGGACTCCATCAGGGATCAGCTCGTAGCCCCCTCTTGTTCACATTGCTGATGGACAGGCTGACAGATGAGGACAGGAATCTCCATGGACCATGATGTTTGCAGATGACATTGTTATCTGTTGTGAGAGCAGAAAATAGGTAGAGGAAAATCTAGAGAGGTGGAGGTATGCTCTGGAGAGGAGAGGAATGAAAGTTAGTTGCAGCAAGACATGGTATATGTGTGCAGTGGTGAGGCTACAGGGGGTGGAGATCAAGAAGATGGATGATTTCATGTACTTGGGGTCAACAGTCCAGAGCAACGGAGAGTGTGAAAAAGAGGTGAAGAGACGGGTTCAAGCAGGTTGGAATGGGTGAAGAAAAGTGTCAAGGGTACGATGCGATGGAAGACTATCAGCCATGTATGAAGGGAAATATTTACAAGACAGAGGTGAGACCAGTGACGCGGTGTGCACTAGAAACAGTTCCAATGACAAAAAGACAGGAAGTAGAGCTGGAGGTGGCAGGGATGAAGATGCTAAGGTTCTCTTTGGGAGTGACAAGGATTGATTGGATCAGGAATGAGTATATCAGAGGAACAGCACATGTTAGATGTTGTAGAAGTTTTAGAAGGTCAGAGAATCCAGACTGAGATGGTTCTGTCATGCACAGAGGAGGGATAGTGAATACATTTGAAGACGGATGCTGGAATTGGAGCTGCCAGGCAGGAGGAATTGAGGCAGACCAAAGAGAACATTTATGAACATAATGAAAGAGGATATGAAGGTAGTTGGTGTGAGAGAAGAGGATACTGAGAATAGGGTTAGATGGAGAAGGTTGATTTGCAGCGGCGACCTCTGAGGGGGAGAGCCGAAAGGTGAAGATTAATAGATAAATAAATAATCTAAATATATAACATAAATTTGATAACCAATTGGAACAGACAAAACAATTCAAAAAATAAATCAATAAATATATGTCTATATCATCATGAGAAAATCCAAACAATCAACTGAGAAAAGTGAGAAATAAATTACTCAATATGAATCACAACTAAATGAATAGCAAAATATATGTAATAGGATCAATTTAAACAGAACATAATTAATATGTATACATTCTATCTTTAAATATAAAATATAAAATATAAACAAATATATAATCAAAAAATAAATAAGCTAAGAAAATAAAGCACTAAATAAATAATGAAAAAAACAAAACAAAATGAATGATAAAATTTAACTGGAACCAGTGAACAAAAAAAGTCATTTTCAAATACCAATTATGCAGTTTTTTTCATTGGATTGCACACAAAAATAAATTGCTAAAAAAAACTACTAATAATAGCATTTTAAAAAGAATGAAAATATGTTAATGTTGCACATTATCAAGTAATTTGGGCTGCAAATGATGCCCAGCTATTTCTTGAAGCATAATTTACTGTGATTATGGAAACAAGTATAAATGTCCGTGTATTTATATTTACTGTATATACACGCAGTGCAATTACTAGTGTGCATAAATCAGTATAGAACTGAGTGATGCAGCACTTCCCATCTTCCGCTGTCCTTCTTTGCTCTCATTGCAATGCGTCCCCCCCGAAAATCCTTCCTATAATTTTTGTCCTCAATGACCTATCGATATTTGGGGACTGCTCAAAGCCTTCGTGTGTCAACCGGCGTGTAACCATATCGGCAGAGGGCCTATTATAGTATCTGTCACTGCTACTTAGCAGAAGATAACAACTGCGGTAGCGCCAGAAGAGCCGATAAACATGGTGCGGGCAAGAAATGACCATTTAGACATGTCTTACCATTATGTGCTTTGTATCTGGTATAATTATTTTTTTTTGTATTTTTTTTTTTTCCACAGAAAACATGACTTATCATATCACCATGGTAATCCCCAATTACCGGCGCCGGGTACACTTTGTGTGTGAAAATACACGAGGAGGTGAGGTGTGCAATTTTTTTTTTTTTTTTTCATGGTTGTGTGGAGACGAGAGCCAATTAGTAAGCATCCAGATGCTGTTTTAGTTAATCCCGCGCACACACACACACACATAAACATACATATAAAGGCCGTACATGGCCGTATACTAATGTGAGCAATCAAGCTTTCAGGAAGCACAAATCACACACACACATACACACACACTTGGATAACCATCTCCTAAAGATAGGCTTAGATAGAAGGGGGAAAATATGTGCCGATCCCTATAAACAATTTGACATTGCTTCTTTAGCCATCGCAATCGCTAGTACTTAATTGGGCCCGTTCGTATTTGCCCCGCAAGTTTTTTTTTTTTATTTAATCAAAATAAACAAACTTTCGTCAGAAAAATAAAACTAATTTCCATGAGCATTCGCTGACCATCCCGTAATAATCGTGCGGTTAAAGAAAAAAAAAAAAAAAAGATAGTGCGGCTTTGGGGGAAAATGTGTCATCTCATTGCAGGAAGATCAAGTAGAACAGATGTTATGCTAATGCGGGCTGTCCGTCAGTTAGAGTGATTGGCAGGCGGTGGCTGTCATTACGGAGAGAGGCATTACAATTTCAAATGCTAAAAGCTCATGTTGGGCTAAGCGAAGTAAGGACATGCTAGCAGCCCATGGATGAGGGAGAAGTTGGGTTAAAAGATGGAAAAAAAATGGCCAGGCAGAGCATGGGAGGGGAGAATTATGTTGAAGGATGCGCCATTTTTTTTCCTTTTTCATTTCAGCAGATTTATGACGTGACTGGCACTTTAACAACAGTCATAAAGGGCTGTATATATATCGCCCCCCCATTCCTTTTTCTTGAATGGGACAGGGGATCCTGGAGATTTGCAGCGAAAGTTGCTCACCGGAGAAGTTTGTCAGGGTCCTTCTTTCGGGCAGCAGTTGCTTGTTCAGCATTTAGCTTCTCATCATCAATCCTTCAGCTTGCTAATATATATATATATATATATGTATATATATATATATATATATGTATATACACACACACTGTTCATAGACGGACCGTACGGATAAAACATCAGCAGAAAGTCAGCATTTGGGGTAATTGACATTACATTTCTAGTAAATCAACAACAAATGTTTCAATTTATTTTTATTTTTTTTATAACGATAGTAATGAAAAAAATAGTCATAGTATTGTACTGTGTGGTTTTATTTATTAGATAAGTTAATAAATAAATAAATAATTAGATAAAACACTCAAAAATATTTACAAACTGCTTGTTTTTTGGTTTCTTCTTTTAACTGATGAAAAACGTTATAATAATAACAATTATAGTGCAAGGGTTTTTAACATTGATTTTTTTTTTCTTTTTTTTTTTCTCCTTAAGGCTTTTTCTATTTGTTGAAAAAAACTCCGAAATTTTGCAAATTTAAAAAAAAAAAAACATCTTGATACTTTATTTATCTTCTTCTTCCCTGGTTTCGGTCTTTCTATCATTATGGCTAGATTGTATTTAGCCATGGTCTTTCTTAGTTTTGTGCTGAGAGTTTTAAAATATAAACGAAACCCATAATTTAAATTAATTAAGTGTTGCGCTGTATTTCTGGCTATGAGCACCAGGGATTTCCTCCAGCCAACATGAGCTTTGCCCATGCTGAGGATCAACATAAATTATAAGCAAATTTGACACATATTTCCTCAGTTAGATGGTACAGATATGACATAAATGGATGCGGAAAAAAAAAAAAAAAAATGTATGTTTCACATGGAAGGACAAATGTTTTTGTGCTTTTGAGGTCAGGAAAATACTGACTACCGTGTTTCATATTGATGGACTTCCTCCTGTCTTCACAGCTCCACCAACATAATAGGACACCTCAGGAATGGAGGGCGTAGCAAAAGAGCCAGGTAGATCATAAAGCAGAATACTGCGCTTTACTCAACCCCTCATCTCCGCTCTGACTGGTCCCCATTCAACTCCTTGTTATTCACTGTTGTTACACACAACTCTTGATATGATCAATTGCATTCATTGTATTCATATATCTGAACTCTGGCCTTCATTAAACTGGTGAGCCGTATTGTGTAATTTTTTTATGTCTTAAATGCGACGTTTACGCGACATTGAAGTCACTGTGTAATCTCTCCTTGCTTTGGTTAAGCAATGGTAAAAAGGTCATGCATTGTCACCTGTCTATTTATTTACATACCAATTTAGTGTTTTTTATCTGTTCATTTATCAGTGTATTTATGTTTCATTAATCTATGCAGGTATATTTATTTCATTATTATTATTATATATATATAATACGTGTGATAAATAATGATAATAATAACAGTGATTAAAAATAAAATAATCAGGAATCAAAATACAATATTCATTATTTTCTATGTTTTATTTATTCACTTATCCTCATTTATGTATCAATTTATCAATTTATTTATTACTTATTTATCAATGTTTGTATTGTTTTCTTTCATCTTTATTATACTAATTATTGTAAGTAGCATATTTTCTGTAAACAGTGACATTTGCTTCATTTATAATTCAAGCATATTATAGGTCCATAACATATATGAGTAGAGATTTTGTCCATTTTTGGAAAGGTAGAGGGAGCAGAGGTTGTTGTCATTCTGTCATGATCAATAATACTATTTTAATACATTTATTAATTTATTTTGACTTTTTTTTTTTTTCTTTGAGTAATTCCTGGATTAGCTGTGACTATATCGCAAGGTCATTTTGCAGCGGGAGGGGGGGGATTAGTTTCTCTCATCATACTTTCACGCCCCTCCTTAAAAGTTCCCTCTGAATCTGCCACTGAGTTTGATTGTGTCAAATTTCACCGAGTCAGATTACGTGGGTAAACCGCACTGCAGTGACAGTAATTATTTCTTAATCCGTCCGGGTGACGGACAGCGTTTAAACACGTGTCAACGTGTTTCCGTGCAATGGGCAGGAAGTAGTTCGCGCTTTGTCGAACTGCCAGTCACTTTTTTTTTTTTTTTCCTTTTTGAGAAAACACACTTTTACATACATGCCCATCAATGTCAATGCTTAAATTTTTGAGAGAATATTGTTTAGAAAAAAAAAAAAAAAAGATTGATTTTCAAATCAACTTGTCATAAAAAGTAAACTTTCAATTTGAAGAGGCTGGTTTGAATTCAAACTAGCACAAATGATATACAGAGCAAGAAATGGCTTAACTCCAAATATATAATAAAACTTTGTGGCCAGATGAAGAGGGGGAGGATATCATTTTGGAGGCAAATTACATTTCAAAATGTTATCTTTAAGTTCACCTTTTAAAAGAATGCTACAGTGTCAACGGTAAATAATAGATTAATTAAAGCAAAATAAATACATTAAATCGATTTAAAAAGAATATATAGGAAAGGCTGGACAAGAAAGACCTTAAAGATGAAAAACTAGTGACATGGCCCCCTTCTTCACTCGATTTAAACCCTGTTGAGAACTTTAGAGTTCTTCTTAAGCAGGACATTTCCAGTGATGGTTAACAGTAAATCTCTCTGAACAGTGTCTGGGAGACTGTGGTTGCAGCTGCACAAACAATTGATTCTGACCAGATCAGGAAACTTACTGACATCGTGAATGGAAGGGTTGTAACTGTTATTGAAAAGAAGGGTGGCTGTATTGGTCACTGACAGGTGAAAATAAACAGATGAGATGGGAAAATCTTTGTTTTTCATTTAGTTCCATAACTAATAATAATAGTTGCCTAATAATGGTGCACCTAGATATTCTCTTAAAAAAACAACACTTCACTTTTCCTGAAAGGGGTTACCATTTTGGTTTGACCAAGAGCACTGTAGTTGTGTTCTTGCCTAAAAATTGCGCACGCAGTTTATAAGTGTATACTTATCTACAGGCGAATTAAATACGCATGTGAAAAAAAGTGACATGTGAATTTTGTGGTTGATTGCATTTGGAACAAAAACAAACATAATACCCACCCAAGGAGAAGGAGCTACATATTAGCATTTTGGCAGGTGCTGTGTCAGCCACAGACGTTTACTTGTGAAAAACACACAAGTTTCTTTTAAATTCCTAAAGGAGGCGTCTTTACCCGTCATTGTATCATTTCAGCTCCTGGAGGCGAGCGGAAACCCGACGGAGGCCATTGTTTGTCTGAGAAAACACAACGGGTGTCCTCTGGAGACCACCGGTGCAGAAATGCGCTCTCCGCAGAGAAATTACAGCAGTTAATAGCACAAACACCCACATGCACGGGACACACACACATGATCGCACTCTGCCCATTGGAAAACATCCCCTGAGCCTGCTTCCCGCTCGGCGGTACATCACTTCATTTGACCATTTAAATAAATCCCAGGATGCATCAGAGATAGCGCAGCACCTGCATAATTACCACTGGAGAGCAGGGCTGCAGCGGGGCACCCCTTTTTGTGTGTCTGTATGCGCACGTGAGCGTGCACGGCAGGAGAGGGAAGGGTCTGCACATTCATCTCTCTGATATGTTAGTATGGGGCTCAACACTTCATTCCTTATTCAGCAACAAGTGCAGGAGGAGGAGGCCTGAAGCTGGAGGTTGTACATGCACACACGCACACACACACACACTCACATACACACACACACACACACACACACACACACACACTGCTATTGTTTTTCTGTTTTTTTTTTCAATTTTTGTTTCTTTTAGCGTACCAGAGGGGCCACTGAGGAACAGAAAGAGCTGGAGGATTATTACAGGCTTTCTGAGAGAAACGGATGGCGATAAACTCCCAGGTAATGGTTTAGTTTGGAAGAACAGGCTGGCTGACATGGCTGCCTGGAGCTGCCACGGCGACCGGGGCAAAGTAGTTACAAGGGAATTAACCGTGGAAAACACAAACACACTCACACACACGTCACGCACACAACATGCTGAAAAATCGAGCGAAGGAATCGCCTTGATTCGAGTGAAAATGTGCTGTGTGTTCCAGAAACATTTGAAATAAAAATGTGTAGAAATACAACACTTAGATAAAAATGTGTAGTTGATATCAATCCCCCCCTTTAAGTATCAACAATATGCAGTATTTACAATTTACTTGCAAACAGGTGAAAAAAAAAAAAAAATAATGGGAGATAATCCTATCCACCTACAATGATAAAAAACTTAGAAAGACTGCCCAGCCCCCCCCCCCCCCCCCCCCAAAAAAAAAAAAAATATATATATATATATAAATGTTATATATTATTTTAATGTTAATATTAAAAATGTGAAATACAATAAAAATCAAATTGTACTAACTCTAATCAGTTATAGGGCAATGCAATGCACAGTAACTGTAATGTGTATGTTATATTTTGGTTTTGATTTGAAAGAAGCTAGTTATAAACTATTTATGTATTTTTAGTTTTTGGCTGCTCCATTATACATGCTCATTCTCTGCATCATCTTTTCTCAAACCAACAAAAAAAACAGAAAAAAGAAGGTAGATGATGATTAGCGGATGTATTAGAGAATAATTTTGAGAATCAGGTGAAAAACCTCCCTGCAGGGGTTTGAGTTCACAGAGTTGATAATGCTGTTCCCCCCCATATTTCCAATTTTCCAATTACCCCATTACACACTTAATGCAATTGCCATTGTAAAGAAAGAAAAAGAAATAGCGTAGTCTGTCCTATGAGAGAGGCCTTCCCCCCCCCCTGCTGGTTGGTAGCCTATTGGTATGTGTAGGGAACAACAATAACAAAAAAAAGCCAAAAAAAAAAAAAAAATTGATAGAAAATTTAGATATATAAATAGATTTGATGGGATACATATGTGCCTCTGTCAATATTTACCTTTGTGTCTTTATGTTCAATTTTTCCGTTGGTCAATAATGCTAATGGCCACTGACTTCATCCGTCAGGCTAACCGGTTTTGCATTAGGTGCATCATAATTTGGAGCTACGTGTGTCGTTTTTCTAATATTGCTAGGCGAGCATTCTCTGCTAACTCTCCGATGTCATGAGGGACAATGTGGAAAAAAAAAAAAAAAAAATATATATATATATATATATATATATATATATATATATATATCCTGAAAGGGAGTTATGAAAGTCAGAGCGTCAAGAATGCAAAAAATTCTATGAATAAAAAAGCCCTTCTGCGAAAATAATGCTGAATGGTATTAATCATAATAGTCAATAACTACACCATCCAGTGATTAACTTTTTCCGAGCAAGTGTGAGTGATTAATTCATAATTTTTCCAATTCATTAAAAAATTATATTTCAGCGGGAGGGAAAGGGAAATGGTGCAGGGAAATTCAAATTAAATTGTCAAATAAGTTCTACAACGATGTACTAACATATAAAAAGAGTGTGACCCTTTTAGCTGACAGTGGATACTAAAATGTATAATTTCATTGTACAACATTAGTCATGCACTACTAGGATGCAAATTATTTTATTTTTTTTCCCCCATTCAACTTCATGGCTTTCTTTCAAAAGCCTTGACCTCAGACACTTCTATTATTCCTTCTGTAAAACCATCACATTTGACTGAAACCAAGAAATCACTGCCGTGTGACTTCTACAGTTCTACGGCAACTTAATTCTTGATGCCCGACCATTAAAAATGGTCAAATCATGCAAAAAAATTTCACGCCCCCCCCTCGCCGCCGCAGAAGCCCTCTGCCCTCCAATCCGTTTCCACGGCCCGGGGGAGGACGTGGTGAGGGAGCCAACATAGCCGTTCATCTTCAGGCTCTTCCCGGCCTACTGATCTGAGTTGGAGAGAAGCCAGGCGGTACTTAACTCTTTCCCTTTTTTCTTTTTCTTCTCTTTATGACTCACAACCTCCAAACTTTCAACAAAATAGACGGTAACCTTTGCACCGGTGAAACGCTGCGATGAATGAAAAATAAGGCAGCTGCTGTTTCATTCTCTGGCTCGCTTTGAGAGTCCCACTACTGTTATTCAATTCACAAAGGCCTTTTCAATTAAGATATTATATATATACACACTTACGCACACACATAGCACACATATTAGTTGCCATATTATTTAGATATAATGAATTAATAATATAAGAATTTCTTCAAATCTATCCAAATATCACTGCTGTCATGATGTCATTGATATCCTCTAGAAAAAAATTAAAAAATAAAAATGATTAAAACAAGTTTTACATATATAGATAAGAGTGTTATATACTGGAGATCAGAAGTAAAAAAAAAAAAAAAGGCAAAATTGTTGAAAACATTCCTTTCAATAAACACATCTTGGCGTAATGGTAAGTTGTATTTCTTTTTACAAAAAATATGTTTCAACGTTGGGATGTACAGTATGTATTCACATTGATGAAAAATTGTTTATTTATATCTATCATTTTCATTGAAATAAATATATATATATATATATATATATATGTATGTATACACACACTGTTTATACATATATATAATAACTTTGTGTGAAACAGGGTTCAAATCATAGTTTGCAGTTTTTCTAATTCATACCAGTGTCTTTCCCTGGCCTTAAAATTGAACATAACCCAGGGTAAAAATGTAATTCATCCAATACTTCCATTTAGCAGCCTGCTGCTTCCACGGTAGTGTGATAATCGAGCACTGAAGCAGGATTTACACCGTGAGAAAACAGCAAAATGAGCTCCATGCGGGAAACATGATTTACATGCGATTTGAAAGTAACACGTAGCAATTTCAACATGATAGTTTCATGTAAACACTTCAGAGATTGAAGAGAGCAAGCTTACATTCCATCCGCCACGTCGGATACGAAAGAAATGTTATTGCACGGGTCTCAAAGTATCTGTTTGAGCAGTGGTGGGCAATTAATTTTTGCAAGGGGCCATATGAGAAACCAGAACGCTGTTGGGAGGAGCGAACCGACAACAACAGAAAAGAAACACATTTTTATAACATGAATGGAATAAATGTTTTGTCATTCATGTTCTCACAGGGCCACCCAAAGGGTCACATGTGGCCGCCGGGCCATAAAATGCCCAGGTCTGTGTTTGAGTATCTATCTCAAACTCTGTGACCTGGGTGTTGGATGAGGGCTGGGACCTTGAAGGTCAGATTCTCGACTGAAGAATCTGGCTCTCAGAGTGAGAAATATCACCTCTCTGGTGGACAGGAAACCTGAGCTGGATTTTGAAGCCATGAGGTTCCAGCTAGTCAAATAAGGGCTCGTCTTTATGTATAGCTCAAGCACCGGAAGTACTCTCCTTGCATGAGATTGAACTCTCATCCACTCGGGAGTTGCCTTGAGTGAGTGGCATCCGAGCAAGTGGAGGCATACTTATCACCCCGGTCTTGGGGCCTGGACGTCAGTGGACGGGAGGGTCGTCTCCCTCAAGCCTCGGGTTGGGGGATAATTTCTGTCTTTTGCTTGTGCCAATGCACCAAAGAGAAGCTAATGCCAGGAACTACCTTGTTCTGCCAGGGAACTCCATTGCCTGCATGAGGAATGACGGGGAGTACTTGAAAGTTCTGACGGAGAACTCCATCTGCTCCCCTTGCTACCAATTCTGTGGTTCTGTTGGCTTTATTCAGCTGCGACAGATGAAACAGGTCAACAAACACATACCTGCAGATCCATCAACACCTTCAGCAGACAGATCAGGAACCAACACAAGGACCCTGCAACCCCTGACTGAGGCTGAGACCGGGTGTACCCCTTCTACGCTCTTCTTTTGTTTCCCTACAATCTACAAATGAGCCTCATGATATCCTTTTCACACAACTTCTCACATGGCAACATAGTCAGTGTTGACCCCCAAACCCAGGAGTTGTATGCTGGAAACTCCCCGCCAATACGAGGGAGCTGTAAATTGTCCACACTTGTACCTCCTACCCTGGCTTAGTTTTGACTGTGTCCACCTGTTTCCATTTGAGAGTGCATGTGTGCATTCAGCTTTGTCCTGTGCCAGTTCATCTGTCTTTTTTTTTTTTTTTTTATCTCCAGCCAGCCATTCAGGTTTGTCAGAATTTAGATTCATTTTTTTTTGAGTTTTTGATGACCTTTTTGCTGAGACTTTCATTGAGACCCCTTTTTACTTAAAGATATTTCTGTTACTTAGAGTCGTGTGTTTGGATTATATCCTTCCTGTCAGGTCAGCCTTTGGTCTAAGCCTTGACATTCCGCTCTGTTTGATAAAACTGAAGGAACGTCTTGAACACGAGGTGAAACATCTTAAAGGAAAGAAACTTAAAGTGCAACTGCCATGATAATATTTGATAAATTAAAAGCTGTTAAAACAAAAGGTTAACTGTCATTGAGCAACTGTTGCCAAAAAGTTATTTTAAAATGTAATATGCCAGCACATCCTATACAGAGGTTACAAAGCTATAATAGTAAATAAAAATGAGGAAAAAAAAAAAAAAATCAGAGTTTCACAATTCTAATGTGTGTTCTGGTCTGTCAGCTGTCATGTGGAAGTATAAGATGCAAATATAGCTGATATATCTAGCTCAGGTAGAGGAGAAACCGTGGCAGGACATAACTGAGATTTTTTCGGAGCAATTTTTTTTTTTTTTTTTTTTAGATAAATGACTGGCGGAACAATGTTGGTTACTTATAATAAGCCTTTGTAGGGGAAGCTCCTCAAAGCCTTGCTGGAAAGCGAGCAAGGAGCAAGGCAGTGTCACGTTTTCTTTTTTTTTTTTTTTTTTTTCTCACAAAGGCAAAATTTATTGAAAGTAGCAGATAAATATTAAAATCTCAGCAACATAATCAGTCCAAAGCATACATTTGGCATTAATCCAAGGACGGGTCTGGAAAGTATGAGCTGCAATACAATGGAGATATTCAGGTGCTCCAGAGAAAAGCCATTACATCTCTTGGCAAACAACGCCATGCTTGAGCTGTAAATATTGCTGATTTGGTTTCAAATGCTTGAGCTCTTAAAATTTGGTGGGATCAAATCTAGGTGAGGTACAGGATTTTTTTTTTTTTTTTTTTCCCTCCAGTCCATCTCCTCCTGTCTTGCACATGGGCCATCAAACCGCGCTGAAATGGAAACGCTAACGGTGAGTCACCTCCCCTTATTTTGAAATCCAGCCAGAGAACGCATGCGATGCATTATTCTATGCAATGCAATATGCAATATTATTTTTGGAGCGGAGGAATATGTTATCTTCAGCACCCCCACCTTACCATATGGGCCCCTGTCGGGGTGTTTAAATATACAGATAGGCCTTTTTGAGAAAACACGCCGTGCATCAACTTCCAGCCCCACCTGGCTTTCGACCCCCAGTCATTCCCATTGACTCCAAATGTCAGTATTTTCCACGTTGTCTGTCAGGAAGCATTAGGGCTCAGGTCGGGTCCCTATAAATGGGAGATGATACACAAATAGGTTTGTAGAGAGCATTCTCCTCCAGAGACTCACGACTTACCGTCAAGAGTCTTCGGGGTTTAAATCACGTTACGTTACGTTTCTCTGTTGAACCACATGGAGGCAACCAATCAGAAAGGAATTGGCAGGTTCTTTGCCCTTGAGATTTGTGGCCTTAGATTAGTTATTCGAAAATTTATGGACGTTGTGAGAGAGGAGGATACAGAGAATAGGGTTAGATGGAAAAGGTCGATTCACCGTGGCGACCCGTGAAGGGAAAAGCGGAAAGGAGAAGAAGATTAACTTATTTATTTTTGTTTAGTTTCCAGGATTTTTTACTAATCTGGCATTTGCCTTCATTTTTTGTAGCACGTGTTCTTACTTTTTCAAATTTCCTCAGACTGAAAAGGATGAAAGTGCTGTATATGAACAGTTTTAATGAGTGTCTCAAAATAGCTGTGAAGAACATACAAACTAACCGCACTGTATCTAAATTACATTTGTGTATTTTTTAATATTAAATTTAGACATGTATACGTTGTTATTTCACTAATGCATTTTAGTTATTAGAATTAAATTTTATATTCTGTGTGATTTATATTAGCATTTTATAATTAAACAGTTTCCCTATGTTGATCTCTGATCTCACCTGGTGTATATAAAAGCTTCACATATACTATCGAAATAGACTGTATAATTATATATTTATCAGGTTTACATTTGTATCATGTTATGGCTCTTTATAATCCATTTTTTGAATTAAATTTAATATATGTATGAATAGAGAGATATATAGATATAATTCTCTTTTCTTATGAATTAAAAATAACCCAACATATCAGATATGTGCAACCATTGACAATACCAGAGATCCCCCCGCCACAAAATGTCTGTTTATTTAATGGGGGAAGCTTTTTTTATATATCTACAGTCATTTCCCATCCTTGTGCTTGTGTGCGTGCGTCCGCATGCATGTGTCTTTGCGCGTATTCCCCAGCCATTGCAGTTCAGCTATATATCTGCCAATCACTTGGGCCTCATAAACTGTTCAGGAAGCACCGAGATCTGACTTGCCTCGGCCATGCACACTTAGCCCCCTTTCTTAACGGAAAAAAAAAGAGTAAAAAAATTGAATCATTTGCTTGAAGCATCATCACAACAGCATCTACTCTAAGGCGACCTCTCCTTTCCGACCACCACCTCAACTCGAAAACTTTTGATGCTTTTTAAAATTTCAGGAGAGCCGCTCCACTCCGAGTGCCATGTATCGGCACGTTCACCCCCGCAGAGCTGCTTAACGTGCACTTAGTATGCAGGCCGGGCCCCTCATTAAAATGCAAAGTGTGTTCTGGGAAAGAATATAGAAGAGAAGGAAGGGGTAGGGATGGTTGCTGCACCGTAAACGTGGAACCGTGATTTGTTCCGACTTTGGGGGGGTCGAGCTAAACGCCGAACGCCTGAACCTGTCTAGACCGGCGTACGATGACGTTTTGATCGTTGGGGAACGTCGGCACAGCATCTCCGGGCCGTGACACAACAGCAGGAGGAGAGTCAGGCTTCTGAATTATGCAACGTTGGAACAGAGGGAACATTGTTAGACCGATGCATAGTCTCCATGCACGTGCACGCATCCACTTCCTGTGCGTTTTCGGGCGGTTATTTACCCGACCCCTCCTCCTACGTCGAGGTTAAATATGCAGTGGGACGCTGTCGTCTCTGATCCCCTCGCGCTCTGAGCGCGGCTGGCCCGGCGAGCGTGACGCTAATAGAAAGCGAGCGGGCCATTTAGTCGACACGACGCATTTGCTTTGGTGTTTTATTAAAAACACAGCGGCTCCCCGCAACGGGAAAACGCCACCCGCTTGGCTGCGGCCGGTGAGATTCGACCTGGAGAACGGCAAGCTGTGATTTCTTTTAATTCCTTAATTAATTTTTCTTCTCTCTGTGTGAAATTCCCCCACGTCAAAGCGGGTTACGTTCATTCCTCGCTGCATTTTCAGTGACACGAATGCACGCAACCATGCACCTCCACGACGGATAGAAGGAAGTCACACTTTATTGCCACATATCAGGTGACGCATAGAGCCACTATTCACATCGATAAATAGGGAAGGGTTGCATGTCTCTACATGACGGGTGGCTGTTGCACATCATTGTAGGACACGTGAATGAGGGGGTGAATGGTTGCATCCCTTTACATGATGTGCAAATATGAGGGTGAATTAATTGCATGTCTGTCTATGAATGAAAGAGTGATTTGTATGTGTTTATATGTCATTTGAACAAGAGGGTGAAAGGTTGTATCCCTTAACATTATAAGTTAATGAGAGGGTGAATCATTTCATTTCTCCATGCTGTCTGAATGGGAGAGTGAAAAGCTGCATGTGTCAATAGGAGGCCATGGAATCAGCTTTGTCGGATCAGGCCAAACTCTGAGCTGGGAGAAGTTCCCTGCGATCCCGGGTGCAGGACAGGGTAGAAAATAGAGAATGGATGAATGACTGAAAAAAATAAGTAAATAAAATAAATGTATCTATATATTAACTCCTTAGAACAAGTTTTCAAGAAAAGGCTACCATTGTTGTTTCTTAAAAACATAAAAAATGAATTTTTCACATTTTCCATGAGTTTTGGAAAATTAAAAAAAAAAAAAAAAAGCAATCAAGACTAGCTTAAAGATTGCATACATTTTTCGTGAGGTCATGCCCCTTAATGAAGGGGCATCCAGAGCTGGAGACATTGAGAGACGTTTGTTTCAGTACGATGAGTCTTTCATTGAGGGAATTTCTGTTGTTTACATTCCAAACATATTTATCTCACTGTCTTGAGGTAGTTTTGTGAAACATTATTTTCTCTCACCCGAATAAGAAAGTTGAGTTTTGGTGTCTTCAGATGACGAACGCAACACACACACACACACACACACACACACACGCAGTTTGTTTTTTGTAATATATGTGGGACTTTCACAAGTACAGAGAGACAAGCAGCACGGCTGCCAGTTGAGCGGTGTGATGTATGCAAGCAAAAGGTTCTTCTTCACTCTTCTGGATGGTGAGTTGTTGTCCCTTGCTGCACAAACATGAACATAGATATATAGATATCATGTTTTAATCAGTTTCTATAACGGGGGTTGGGTGAGTTTTGCACAAATTAAAAAAAAAAACAAAAAAAAAAACAAAAAAACTGGGATTTTTTTCCTGTTAGTATGTTTAAAGAATCGCCATGACAATTGATGGGACCAAATCCAGCAATTTTTTTTTTTGAATGGTCTCAGAATAAGTTCTTTTTGCATTGGATAGGACTTTTTGACATATTTTCCTGTAACTTTCGGCCTTTGATATATACATACGCATGGCCCATAGTGTGTGTGTGTGTGTGTGTGTGTTTCTGTCTATCTGTGTGTGTGTGTGTGTGTGTGATAGTTACAAATAAGGTCCTTTTTCGCCCCAAACTCAAAAACCTCTGGGGGTTCTGGGGCTTTAACACACTTTTGGGACCTAACTGTGTCCTATGATTTGTGACATCTCCACCTGGCTGTTTGACTGCGACATACAACAGCATTTGTGTTTAGAGGCTTCTCTGAGCAGATCTCCTAATCCCAATAAATCCCATTAATAATTTAATACATGAATGAATCTATCTATCTATATTAAAAAAAAAAAAAAAAAAAAGCTTAATTCAAAATACTTTTAAGTAGGCAATTTTTTTCTTTTTTTCAAGATTTTGCTGTTGTAAATCTGTTTATTATTCTGACCCTTGTGTAATCAAGGTTGTAGCCTTGGATCTGTTAAAATCTAAACTAGCTGCATCATATGCGCAGTTGGCATGGCAAAAGTCTCGGGGGGGGTTTGCCATCTTCAAGTTCCCCCTTTCTCATAAGCAGTTAAAGTGAAAGATAATCGGTGAGGAAACACAGTAGCAGAAGCTGCACTTTTGCCAAGCACAAGTGATCAGATATCAGGCTTTACGGTATAAGCCCTCGAACAGTTTTTATTTTTGTTTCCAATATATCATCGATATATCGCCGATATATCACCGTCATGTTTTTTCGCCAGGTCCAACGAGCCGGGTCTGAAGACCTCCGGACTTCCCAAATTCAGCAAAATACCAAATGAACCTCTGGTTATCCTCTGATTATTAAATATATTGTAATATCATATTACAGAAGAAATGATAAGAATTATCGGTATTCCACAAGCTCACTATCTCATCCATTCACGTAATTTCCTAACTCTGCTGTCTCTCTTATCCTTGTTTGTCCCAGCACACACAAATCCTGCTTATTTTTGTTTATTTTATTCATTGCTATTTATTTTTGTCACTCCATTTATATTGTTGTTTAGTTCTACTTGTGTATTTTTCACCCTCACTGTTCCTTGATGTTGCCAATTATCATCCCCGATGATCTGTCTATTTATTTGTGGATTTTTATTTATCTATTTATTTATTTATTTATTTGTCTAGCTATCTTCTGCCTTTCTATTTATATTCATATTTATTTTTATTTATTTATTTATGTACCTGTTATGCTGCTATGACAGAGTAATTTCCCCTATGGGGAGAGTTTAACTTATCTTATTCCAGTAATTTTTTGATAAGTATTAATTATGATAATGTCCATTAAATAATTATAATTCATTTTTATTATTTGCAGGACCCCTTCCAACACCTTCTCCTTTTTAAATGTGTGTGACAAACTACAAACGGAAACTCACGTGTGTGTGTGCGTGTGTGTGTGCGTGTGAGTTTGTGTGTATACACACTCCATATAGAGTGAGAAATTAGACACATCTATTTCTCAGGGGCCGAGCCGCAGGGGACGCAGTGCTGTGGCAACATATGAATATATATTACAACGCAGATCAATTTGATCAATGGGGGGATGCAGCTGCACGGGTCCCAACATCTCTAGATAACTTCCAGTGACATGGTTAATCCGAGCATTCTGCGTTTTTTTGGGGGGGATTACGAAATGAGTGGGCTGTGTGGAAAAGTTTGAATGATCCCCCCAAAAAAACAACAAAAAAATTTCTTGTTGTGTACACCAACACAAATTGCTGTGATATCATCCCCTATTTTTCTTTTTTTTTTCAACGATTTATTTTCCCACTCCTCTTTGTCAAGGCAAATAATCTGTAACATCTCACGTGTAGACTTGGCTACTCGCTCATGCAAAATAAAAACCCATGCATATTTAAAAGGGAAAAAAAAAAAAGAGGATGCAAATGAGAGTACATGATGAACGGGGCTTTTAGCATGAAATTTAATTACAAGCCGCCCCTTATTTATTTATTTATTTTTTGCTAATGAGTTTTTTTTCTCCTCGCTCCGTCTTCTTATCCTTTTTTTTTTTTTTTTCTTTGCTCTGTTTCACTTTGCATGTCCCCTTGAAACCCATTACGCCGGTCCATGTCATGAATTGAAAAATCTCTGGCGTGACAGCGCACAACAAAAAATAAATAAAAAAATAAAAAGAAAGCCTCACCGTTCCCCAAAAACACCCATCTCATATTTTATACAACAAAGTGTCTGTTGTTTGCAGAGACAGAGGCAGCCAGCAAAAGAATGCGCAGCTTTGACTCCCCGCCTCCTCTTTTGCTTCTAATATTTCCAAATTCTCAACTCGGCACTCGGCGCTGTGACTCACCTTGGCCTGGAGACGACCGCCTCTTCACCCCGCCTTTATACACACCAACCCCCCCATCCTCACACACACACACACACACACACACACACCACCCCCATGTGGTCTACTTTCTCAACAACCCTGATAGTGTGTGACTGCTCATTACCGCGTTGCGGCCTGAGCTTAATGCGGGGAACTCGACCCCCGGAGGGGAGGTCAAGGACTCTCCTGCGTCCGAGCGCCGGCTTTTTTTAGCGCCTCTTCTGTTCGCCCTCCTCCTTCTCGTCCACTCCATGTCCCCCTTTTTTTTCTTTTTTTTTTTAATTTTCCTTTTCATGGCGCTCAAAACTTCTTCTCCGCCGCCGCCTCTTCCCGTTATAACCCGCAAATCCAGACGAAAGGCGATCCTTTGAAAGCCGGGTCGTATAGAGTATTCATTTCACGTTAAGACAATATAATTCGGATGCGATCTTCATTTTAAGCCGCAGTCAATTTTTTTTTCCACGGGGCTACTTTATGAGATCTTTGCAGAGTGACCGCCCCCGCTTCTGTTTTTCACTGCCGATCGTCTTTCTGACTTTTCCGGGCCGAAGAACACGACTGGTGAATAGCATTTTTTCAGCACAATGGTGAAAATGGGAAATATGCATAGCTGGGATTCCAGCCAAAGAGCACTGAAAAAAAATAAAAATAAATAATAATAATTCACGCAGGCATTTAGAAGAAATATGTTTCACTGACATTTAGGTGTTTGGAAAAAAATAATTTAAGGTACATTTAAAATTAAAAAAAAATCTTCATTAATATCCCATGTTACAAATAGACACTTGCAGCTTATAGACAAGAGCGGCCCATCTATCAATTTTTTTTTTTTTTTAATCTTTTCAAATTGAATGGGTGCAGCTTATATTCTGGCGCAATAAATTGTCAGAATTTTTTGCAATTTAGGCTAAGAGAACTGAACACACGGACACAACAATTTAAACTCTTATGACCGCAGCAGTTCCCGGCTCTGCCTCACAGCAATGAAGGTCATGGTAGAAAATGGATGGATGGCTGGTTTTGGGGGGTCAGAGAAGCCACAGAACCGGGCGAGAACCAATACAGGGAACCTTCAGCCAAGGAACACCTCAGCAGTAAAAAAATAAAAAAAATCCTCCCTCTAACCTTTTTTTTTTTTTTTTATATATAAATGGCTCAATTATCGGCGAGGTTCTGGAGATTAAACCCAACGTGTTCATTAATCACTGCCCCCGTCAGGGTTGCCGGGACGACGGAGATGGAACTCCAATATGTACTTCAATTCCACTTGTCTATAAACTGCTTAACTGTCTAAAAGCGTTCAATAAACACGCCACTTGGACGCCGTGGCTGAGTCATATCGGGGCTGTTCGGCTCCTCCGTCCAGGCGCCTGCCGGGTTATTGTTGAGCGGCGGCGAGGCGGGGGACCTCAGCGCGCACCTCCATCTATCACCCGAGAGCTAGAATATTTATACAAGAAGTATTTAATTCAATAATGAAGAGCCTTTCCGCTGCAAATTAAACAGTGCTCCGTCTTTGGGCCAAAAAAAGAGTTGGGCGTTTTTCATTTATTAAAACTTGACCGGAACAGCACGACCACATTTCATGAATTGTTCACCAAAATGGCGGTGGGGTCGGAGGGCAGAGCATATTTTAACACCGACTCGCGGCTCCATCCAGCTATGAGTGACACGGCGAAAAAAAAAGGATGAATCCCGGAGGCTGCAACGCGCGGCTACCACGTTGGTGATCCCAAGGGCCATTTATTGCCGGCGCTGAGCGTGAAGCGCGTCTTCTTTGCCCGTCATTTGTCTTAAAGTCATTAACCAGCCTCAGCCGCCCCAACCCATCTTAATATCATAAAGTCCTAATTAATATTGCTGCTTAATTAAACACTCATATTTAAGGAATGTGGCGCAGGGGGGTTCTCATCCCTGCTATTAACTCTCATGATCATTAGCTACTTTCTATCCGTCCCCGCATCTGGACGTGATGAACTTCCATTAGTATAAATCCTCCCGTTGGTTTGGTCGCTCGTGTAAAATGAAAAAGGGCCCCCGCGCGGAATAAAAATGGGGGTTTTATTTGTAGCCCCTGGCGAACCCCACCAACCCCATTAATGTTTCAGGGTTTTTAAAGAAAAAGGAGGTTCAAAGATTTTTTTTAATAGATTTTTTTTATAGATTTTAATATGTTTGCATATTTGAGTGGGATCATCCCCATTCATTACATATTTTTCATACTTGAATATTTAATGTCCGATTTGTATTGGAATTATCCACATTTATGAAAAGAATGCAAATTATCTGATATTAGCTCGGTATGTATACATTCCCTTATTATACTCCCACCTTTCGGTTAATGGCAACTGCACCACCTTATCGCAGGATAGGCCATATAGATGATAAATGAATGAATGAATGAATGAATGAACGAATGAATGAATGACAGATAACTACCCGATAAGTTGATCATCTTTTAACATCGTGAGTTATTTAATTACATGTTCATTAATCCCCTCGTTAAATCCCCATCATCCCTAACGATTCTGGCAATACCTAATTCAAATGAAATTTAAAGATATGTAGCACCAACACCAAAGACAAATTTAGATATTATTTCCTTCTTAGGATCTACTGAAATTTCTAACTTCTTCCTAACACCAGCAGTACTAACACTTTCAACATTTTGGTGGCCATAATGACGGCTAGTTTACTGAAAAAAGCATAAAAAAAACATTATAATAAACAGTGAACAATGTGAACAATGCAGGTTACCATGCAAACTGCCGTTACGCTAAAACACGGATATTCCACAAGTATATTTGTTTGCCCGTTTGTACACCAATGCTTGAAAACTGTGTTCGTAGGTTGATGTTTTTCGTCGTTGGGGGCTTTCAAATGCTGATGTTCTACTGTATCTAATTTTCTGTGCATATGAAAGGAGCAATGGAAGTCTGGGTTTCAGAAATCTTTACTCAACTTCTCTTTTCTTTTTTTTTTATCTTCACTCCCTAAAGGCGATAGAAAGCCTCCTGTCACTCAGGGCTCAAAGCGATGGATGCTACGCGCTCGCTATGCCTCTTAATGGCAAGGCACCCGACCGTCTTGCTTATCTCATGAAATAGACAATGACTGAACGTCTTCAAAAAAAATATACCTTTACAAACCATTGAGCACTTTCGAGCATTCCGCTACTCACGTAGGACATTTAAATCAACAAATGAATTGTCAAGCTGCCATTTGTAATTTTGTAATGCCATGGTAATTTCATTGCTGTCTCCGGGAACTTTGGATCTTTTTTTTTTTTTTTTCTGATGGACAATATATTCCCCCTAGAAATGTAGTAAATCGTAAATAGATGTATCACAGTTAGCATGAAACTTTGGTACAGGTACCTATATATGCGACTGGTTGAGGAACAGACGTTGTATGCTCCAGGATGAGCTACAGGTAGATCAACACATACCATTTTAAAGATTTGATCATTTATTTTTCTTTAAATAAGATGTCCATGAGGTGGCACAGTGGTTGGCCTTTCATCTCACAGCGAGAAGGTCATGGTTCGATTCCGGTTCCCGCCTTCAGTCCACAAACATGCAGTAGATTCATTAGAGACCCTAAGTTGCCAAGAAGGGGAAAGAGAGGGTCAATAGTTGTATGTCCTTGTATAACTGTGAATGTTGCTTTTTTTTTTGGTGAATAGCTGGCTGTATGCCTCTGTAAGACATGAATGAGAAGGAATTTATTTCTATTTGACGTGGAAATAAGAATATGAACGCTCGGATGTCATGGGAATTGCTGTATGTATTTATGACGTTTGAATGAGCAAATAAATGGCATGTGAATGGTTCTATGTCCTTCTATAACTGGATATTTGTGCATATGGTTGTACGCTCCCATATTGCATATGAATGATTGTTTTTTTTTTGTTTTGTTTTTTTTAATATTATCAAATAAGAGAACAAATACTTGGATGTCTCTGTATAACATGTTGTTTGATTTCTATGTGATATGAAAATGAGAATGAATGTTGAGACATCGCCTAAATGGCTGTATATATATTAAGCTTGAATAAGCAAATAAATGATTATATGTCTATGTGACATGTGAATGACAGGGTTAATGGTTATATGTTCTTCTTTAACTGGATATTTATGTCAATAATTATATGAATCTATATGGTATATGTCTGAGAGGGTGGATTTTTGTAAATTTATAGTATGTGCAAATAAGAGAATGAATGCTTTGATGTCTCTATGGTTATACATTTCATAATGATGTGAATGGGCACATGATTGGCTATCTGCCCTCATTTGGCATCAGAATGAGAGGGTGAAAGGTCATATGCCTGTGCATGATGTGTGGGTGAATGTAAGCAGGTCTCTGTAGCAAACCAATAATATCTCAGATGGACTTCAGCCACCCCGTCACCCCGACTGCAGGTTAATAAGTATTGAATGAATGCATGAATTTGTACGTAAACACATGCACACAGTTGCAAATCTCTCTCCCTAACACACACACATACACACACACACACACACACACATATATATACAAATATACATACACCCTTCTGGCTTCTGGGACTGAAAATAACATTGTAAAAAGATAATGAACTTCCTCTTGTTAACCTGTCTAGGACGTACATCCGAATCTTCCTGAGCTGTCTTCTGCGCCATCGTGGGACGCCGGTGATAAAACATCAAGCAAAAGGGAAGTACAATTGTAAGGCCGGTGTTTTTTTATTCATTTATTTTTCCCACTTATTGTTTTATCATAGTCCATAACTCCGCATAATGTGTCCTCGTGACCTCAAAATGAGCACCTCATGGAATAAGCAGCGGCATAAATATTGATGATGTCCCATCCAGAGGCCGTTCTTACAAACATTACACCGAAATTATGGCCAGTAATCAGTATTGATACCCGGTGCAGGCGTGCAGGCCGGGCCAGTAGTAATACAATTTGATGCCAGGCGGAGGAGAGGGGGAATCGAATCACTGAGCTGAGAACAGGATGCCCGGAAGGGAGGCACGAGGGAGCCAGAAAGACACCTGAGCTCCGCAAAATGATCATTGACTGTGAAGATGTATACGCCTTTAAGGAACAACCGGCATCTATTATGTGATTTACGGCAAATGACACACTCCGATAGGAAAACATACCGGATTATATCCTTTTTTTTTTTTTTTCGTTTGCACCTGCAGACACTCTTCACATAGAAATATTTCCCAGTTCAGTCAAGATGCATTGTGATAGCATAAGCGATGCCCCGCAAAGTTGCTGGATATAAATGATATTTACGCAAATGTGCATAAGGAGTTGTTTATTTTTGGAAAGAACAGTAATAAAGATGTATATCTTATATAATAAATAAATAAATAAATAAATATTGTCAAAATACTACAATTTATTTGTTTTAAAATTTATTGCAGTGGTTTAAAAAAAATATAAATTTTATTATTGCTGTTGTTACTCATTTTATGATTGTGTTGATTACTATTAGATAATTCATAATAATAATTCATTCATTTTGTATTCATATGCTTCTTTTGTAATTATGTTTTAGAAAAAATCTGTGGCAGGAAGAATAACTTTCATATAACTCTCAGCAACTTTGATG
>NC_141314.1:2875000-2915000 GCF_037954325.1 Fistularia commersonii
TCACTAAATTGATTTTATGCTTATGCAACATGCTTGATGGACTCCTATGCATATGCCTGAGCCCAAGGAAATAAAGTAAAATTAAATGAAATGAGACTAAGTTAAACAAATTAAATGAGACAAAATAAATTACTAAAAAATAAAATGGCATATTTGCGTTAGATTGCTAGCTTTTTAATTTTTTTTTTTTTTTTTTAATTTATATACCATATAGTTTTTATTTATTCTTTTTTTTTATCTGGTTAATTCTGTTCTAATTTTTATGAGGAAAAAAAATGCATGAAACTCAAAAAAAGATATCAGTATCTCTTCAAATTTTCCTGCACTCATCCTACCTTGTCTTACCACTTCCTGTGGTAATAGGAATAGGGGAAGGGTAATATTATTAGTTTTATTAGTAATACTAGTAAAAATAATAATAATAATAATAATAATAATAATAATAGTAAGAAGAAGAAGAAGAAGAAGAGGAAGAAGAAGAGGAAGAAGAAGAAGAAGAAGAAGAAGAAGAAGAAGAAGAAGAAGAAGAAGAAGAAGAAGAAGAAGAAGAAGAAGAAGAAGAAGAAAATAAAAATAATGAGAAGAATTCTAGCAACTAAAGATAATGTTAAAGATAAAAGAAGATTTATGGACGTAGTGAGAGAGAATATAAAGTTAGTTGATGTGAAAGAGGAGGAAACAGAGAATAGGTTTAGATGGAGATTTATTGATTTATTTATTTATGTTTCGTATGTTTGTGTATTGGCATCCTCCTGGCAGGTCCAGCCAGCCTGTGTGCGGCTCTTCATCCTGTCAAATTGGATGAGTCCTGATGTGACACTGGATCCTCTGGCCTGGAATACCCCAGCGACAGAGGGGTGGAGGGCACATCGATGGATGGAGAGGAGGGACAGAACAAGGGAGCGGGATGTATGTGGTGAAGAGTGAGGTGTGTCAGCAAAGATCCCTGCTTTCCCCAGAGTTTGACCAACGGAGAGACAGATAGATGGCAACATTGAGAGATGGCAGTCTGGGAGAAAGGGACGTGTCAATTCTTCCACCAGGACTGGATGGATTGCGTCAGGCCCGGTGGATAAACAACAACAAGCAAACGTCATGAAAAGCTTCAATTTCGTCATTCCCTGTCTTTCACAGTCAGTCTGAAGCAAGGATAGGCAATGATGCCACAGTGTGTGATGATAGAGACAGATTTATTGTGGATTAAGGAAAAAACAAAAACAATAATTGGTCAATAGTAAGATTGTATGTATATATGTTTCAAATTATTTTGTAACATATATACTTATTTGGCTTGGGTAAAAAATAATAATAATAATAATTAACAAATATAAAGGAAAAATTGCCTGTAAATATACCTATATATACACATAAAATATCTATTGATCAAATGTAAATTTAGTTTTACAGATTAAAATATGTACGTATTTTTCATATATTCCATATTAGAAAAAACAGACTAGCAAAAGGCAAAATACAAGTGGCTGACCATTAATCTATCAGAGCCCACCCTCAAATAAATAGAAATAAAGAAATTAGTTAAATAATAGTCAGATAAAATTGAATGCAGCTGAGCGGATCCCAAGCACAGATAATTGCAATGGGTTGTATCAGGAAGGGCAGCAGCGTAAAACTTTTGCCAAAACCAAACATGCGAATCAAACTTAATAATGTCATATCAGATCAGTCAAGGTTAACAACGACCACCATTTATACCGATGACCTACAGGGTACCATAGGAAACTGGACCACTGTGGAACGACAGGAAGGAGAAGGACAGGAGGACAGCATTTTTGGAATAAGAGAGAAGATGAAAGGCCGAGTCTGGGACTGAGAATAGGGTCTTTGAATATCGGGACTATGACAGGAAAAGGTAGTGTTGGTTAGCATGATGCAAGGAAGGAAAGTGGATATATTGTGTTTCCAGGAGACCAGGTGGAAAGGCAGTAAGGCTAGAAGCTTAGGAGCAGGCTTTAAGTTGGCCTATTATGGTACTGACAAGAAGAGAAATGGAGTGTACATCTTGTACAGAAGGGGTAACCTGAAAGAGATCAATGACTGCAAAGTAGTTGTGGGTGAGCTTCTGGCCAGACAGCATAGGATGCTGGTTTGTAGGATGACTCTGCTGACAAGGAAGATCAAGAGGACAAAAGCAGGGCAATGGACAACATGGTGGAAACTAAAAATGGAGAAATGTGGTATGGTTTTCAGGAGGGAGCTTTGGGTGATCACGGAGAGCCTCCAGATGACTGAACAATTACAGCAAATGTGATCGTGAAGACAGGTCAGACTGTACTTGGTGCGTCATCTAAAAGGAAAAGAGATAAGGACACTAGGTGGTGGGATAACGAAGTGCAGAAGTTTATCCAGAAAAAAGTGGCTTGCAAAAGCGAAATGGGATCTTTATGGAACTGAAGAGAACAGACATGGAGATACAGGGTAAGGTGCAGATAGAGGTAGCAAAGGCAGAACAAATGGCGTATGATGACTTGTCTGCTTCTTCTTCTTCTTCTTCTTCTTCTTCTTCTTCTTCTTCTTCTTTCGGCTTTTCCCGTTAGGGATCGCCACAGCGAGTCAACTTTCTCCATCTAACCCTATTCTCTGTATCTTCCTCTCTCACACCAGCTACCTTCATATCCTCTCTCACTACGTCCATAAATCTTCTCTTTGGTCTTCCTCGAGACCTCTTGCCTGGTAGCTCCAATTCCAGCATCCGTCTACCAATATATTCACTATCTCTTCTCTGTACATGACCGAACCATCTCAGTCTGGCTTCTCTGACCTTCTCTCCAAAACATCGAACATGTGCCGTCCCTCTGATAGATTCATTCCTGATCCTATCCATCCTGGTCACTCCCAAAGAGAACCTCAACATCTTCATCTCTGCAACCTCTAGTTCTGCCTGCTGTCTTTTGGTCATTGTAACAGTTTCTAGTCCATACATCATCGCTGGTCTCACCACTGTCTTGTACACCTTTCCTTTTATTCTGGCCGATAGTCTTCTATCACATAGTACCCCTGACACTTTTCTCCACCCATTCCAACCTGCTTGGACCCGTCTCTTCACCTCTTTTCCGCACTCTCCGTTGCTCTGGACTGTTGACCCTAAGTACCTGAAATCCTCCAGCTTCTTGATCTCCATTCCCTGTAGCCTCACCGCTCCACCCGAGCTCCTCTCGTTCACCCACATATATTCTGTCTTGCTGCGACTAACTTTCATTCCTCTCCTTTCCAGAGCATACCTCCACCTCTCTAGATTTTCCTCTACCTGTTGTCTGCTCTCACTACAGATCACAATGTCATCCGCAAACATCATGGTCCATGGGGATTCCTGTCTAACCTCATCTGTCAGCCTATCCATCACCATTGCGAACAAGAAGGGGCTCAGAGCTGATCCCTGATGGAGTCTCACCTCCACCTTGAATTTATCTGTTACCCCTACAGCACACCGTACCAGTGTCTCACAGCTAGCATACATGTCCTGCACCAGTCTAACATACTTCTCTGCCACTCCAGACTTCCTCATACAATACCAGAGCTCCTCTCTTGGCACCCTGTCATATGCTTTTTCTAGGTCTACAAAAACGCAATGCAACTCCCTCTGGCCTTCTCTGTACTTTTCTATTAGCATTCTCAACGCAAATACTGCATCTGTAGTACTCTTCCTAGGCATGAAGCCATACTGCTGTTCACAAATGCTGACTTCTGCTCTCAGTCTAGTTTCCACAACTCTTTCCCATAACTTCATTGTATGGCTCATCAACTTTATCCCTCTGTAGTTGCCACAATTCTGCACATCCCCTTTATTCTTAAAAATAGGCACCATCACACTTTGTCTCCATTCTTCAGGCATCTTCTCACTCTCTAAGATCCTGTTGAATAATTGAGTCAGAAAATCTACCGCTGCCTCTCCTAGACACTTCCACACCTCCACAGGTATATCATCAGGACCAACTGCCTTTCCACTCTTCATCCTCTTCAATGCCTTCCTCACTTCACTTTTACTAATTTTTGCAACTTTGTGGTCTACAATAGTCACCTCTTCTACCCTTGCCTCTCTTTCATTTTCCACATTCATCAGTTCTTCAAAGTACTCTTTCCATCTTCCCATCACTGTCAATACATTTCCCTCTCTGTCCTTTATCACCCAGACCTGTTGTACATCCTTTCCATCTTTATCTCTCTGTTTCGCCAACCTGTATAGATCATTCTCACCCTCCTTACTATCCAACCGAGCATACAAGTCATCATAAGCCCTTTGTTTTGCCTTTGCTACCTCAATCTTTACCTTTCGCCGCACCTCCCTGAACTCATGTCTGTTCTCTTCAGTCCTCTCAGTATCCCACTTCTTCTTCGCTAACCGCTTTCTCTGTATACACTCCTGCACTTCCTCATTCCACCACCAAGTCTCCTTATCTACTTTCCTTCCAGATGACACACCAAGTACTCTTCTACCTGTAGTTGTCCAATCATCTGGAAGCTCACCCTGACCACCCAGACCCTTTCTCAACTCCTCCCTGAAAACCATGCAACACTCCTCCCTTTTCAGCTTCCACCATTTTGTCCTCTGCTCTGCCTTTGTCCTCTTCATCTTCCTTGTCACCAGAGTCATCCTACAAACCACCATCCTATGCTGTCTGGCTATACTCTCACCTACAACTACTTTGCAGTCACTAATCTCTTTCAGGTTACCTCGTCTATACAAGATGTAGTCTACCTGCGTGCTCCTACCTCCGCTCTTATAAGTTACCCTATGTTCCTGTTTTTTCTGGAAAAAGGTGTTCACTACAGCCATTTCCATCCTTTTTGCAAAATCTACCACCATCTGTCCCTCGGCATTCCTATCCTGGATACCAAATCTGCCCATCACTTCTTCATCCCCTCTATTGCCTTCACCAACATGTCCATTGAAGTCTGCACCAATGACCACTCTCTCATTTCTGGGAATATTCTGCATCACTTCATCTAACTCATTCCAGAACTTCTTCTCTTCAGATCCACATCCCACCTGCGGGGCATAGCCACTAACAACATTGAGCATCACACCTTCAATTTCCAGTTTCAGACTCATAAGTCTATCTGACATTCTTTTCACCTCTAGGACGTTCCTAACAAACTCCTCCTTCAAGATAACTCCTACTCCATTTCTCTTCTTGTCAGTACCATAATAGTACAACTTAAAGCCTGCTCCTAAGCTTCTAGCCTTACTACCTTTCCACCTGGTCTCCTGGACACACAGTATATCCACCTTCCTTCTCTGCATCATGTCGACCAACTCTCTACCTTTTCCTGTCATAGTCCCAACATTCAAAGTCCCTACTCTCAGTCCCAGGCTCTTTCCTTTCCTCCTCTCTCTCTGCTTCCGAACACGCACTCCCCCTCTTCTTCTTGTTCTTGTTCTTCGACCCACAGTAGCCCAATTTCCATTAGTACCCTGTAGGTCATCAGTACCAATGGCGGTCGTTGTTAACCCGGTCCGCGACCGATCCGGTATGGTATAGTTTTGGTTGTCTCGCATATTTGGTTTTGGCAAAAGTTTTACGCCAGATGCCCTTCCTGACGCAACCCTCTGCATTTATCCGGGCTTGGGACCGGCACAGGGAGACACTGCTCCTTGCCCCCCCAAGGCAGGCTTGGAGAGGCACGGGCCAGTGCCGCCCTGAGGCTGCATTGTATGATGACTTGTATGCCCTGTGGGAAAATTGAGGAGGGAGAGATTCACTCAAACATGTTGGCAAAACAGCTGTACAGAGATGGGAAGGATGTACAGAACGAGCTCTCTGAAGAGCTGATGAATTCGAAAAATGAAATAGGGGTAAGGGTAGAGGACACAACTATTGTAGACACCAAGTAGCAGAGATTAGTAACAGTGAAGTGAGGAAAGCATTGAGGAGGATGGAGAGTGGAAGAGCAGTTAGTACTAATGATATACCTGTGGAGGTGTGGAAGTGTCTAGGAGAGGAAGCGGTAGAGTTTCAGGCTGTATTATTCGACAGGATTTCAGAGAGTGTGAAGATGCCATATAAATGGAGAAGTGGGATGGTGCCCAATTTTAAGAATTAGGGGTGTGTGCAGAATTGTGGTGACTATAAAGGAAAAAAGTTGATAAGCCATGCAATGAAGTTGTGGGATAGAGTAGTGGAAACTAGACTGAGAGCAGATATCAGCATTTGTGTGCAGCAGTATGGCTTCATGCCTAGAAAGAGTACTACAGATACAATATTTTTTTGAGAATGCCAATAGAGAAGTACAGAGGGAGCTGCATTGTGCTTCTGTAGTTATAAGCATATGACAGGGTGACAAGGGAGGAACTCTGGTATTGTATGAGTGGCCGAGAATAATGTTAGACTGGTGCAGGACATGTATGCTAGCTGTGAGACAGTGGTAGAGTGTGTTGTAGGGGTAACAGAGAAGTTCAAGGTGAAAGTGGGACTCCATCGGGGATCAGCTCTGAGCCCTTTCTTGATGCAGAGTTGATGGACAGGCTGACAGATGAGGTTAGACCAGAATCTCCATGGACCGTGATGGTTGCTGATGACATTGAGGTTTGTCGAGGAATCAGAGAACAGGTTGAGGAGGCTAGAGAGATTGAGGTATGTGCTGGACATGAGAGGAATGAAGGCTAGATGCAGCAAGGCAGAATATATGTGTGTGAATTAGAGGAACCAGGGTGGAACAGTGAGAATACAGAGAGTGGAGATCAAGAAGTTGGAGGATTTCCTTCGGGATAAATACAGTTGTTCTTATCTTATCTTATTTCGGGTACTTTGGGTCAACAGTCCCGAGCAACGAAAAGTGTGGAAAAAACGTGAAGAGAAGGGATCAAGCAGGTGGGGATGGGTGGAAAAAAGTATCAGAGGTACTATGTGATAGATGACTATCGGCCAGAATAAAAGGAAAGGTGTACAAAACAGTGGTAAAACTTGTGATGCTGTTTGGTCTAGAAACAGTGACAATGACGAAAAGACAGGAGGCGGAGCTTGAGGTCGCAGACAGGAAGTTGTTGAGGTTCTCTTTGGGAGTGACCAGGATGGATAGGATCAAGAATGAGTCTATCAGAAGAACAGCACCAGTCAGATCACTATATATGACATATAAAGTCATATTTGGCTGGCTGGGAAAATAATAATATTGATAATCAGAAATAATGATAGTAATAACAATAACAATAATACTAATATTAGACTATCCAACCAACCAACCCACATACTTGCTAACCAACAATCCAAACCACAGATTAAACCAACCACTTTTGTGTGAGATAACGGCTATTTTTCTTTTTATTTTGTTTTGTTTTGTTTTCCGCCACGGTCACCACCAGACTGCAGGCAAAACCAAAAAATTCCATTTCATGCTTTTATCCATTGAGGAGGAAGCGACAAGAAGGTGAAATCCGGGGGAATAAACTGAAAATTACAAACTGGGGCGACGGACAAAAGACGGGGAACGGTTGAAAGAGCCAGAGTTGGTGATTGCGGGAGAGGGTTATCGGAGCGCGCAACAGCTGGAAAACAAAGCAAGATGGGAGCGGAAGTGTCTGCTCACCTAATCTCGCCCTGCAGGCCCGTGCAGTTGGAGGAAGTGGAGACCAGCCAGGAGCAATGGCGGCAGGCGCGTCTGCATTTATACATCACACGGTTTTGTGAATTTAATGGCTCTGTGAGGACCTCACAACCAATGGGGGGGGGGGTTGAATTATGAGGGCTGCAATCTGACTAAAACATTAATCGACGTAAACATGGAACAACTGAGAAAAGCAATCTCTTTAATTGATAATGCACTGGAAGCATTGCTTGAGCATTGCCTCCTTGAATTGTAGGTACACCATTTATTTATGTATGTATTTATTTATTTATTTATCTATTATTTATTTGGTTTATACTTATATGTTATCTTCTCAAAAATGCCCTTTTTTATCTTTTTTTTTTCTTCCTCTACACACATCTCAGCATTCAAGTTAGAGCTGAAGTTTTTCTTCAAAAATTGCAGATTAATGTTTCTGTTTCTCTGAAGTCGTTGCATATTGAATTCTAACACATGAAATGAACCCTGTAAAATTAGTCTGTTTAGTATATTTTTCCAGTGGCAGCAACAGATTAGTGATTCAGTAACATTTGGTGAAAAAAAGACCAAAAAAAAAAAAAAAAAAGAGTCTTTATTCAAATAGCAGCGCATGTGCGATGCTGGGTAATTACTCCAGTCCATTATCTACCTGTTCATTATATTCACAACATCCGAGCCCATTAACGGCTGTAAAAGAAAGTGGCCACAACTCCTCATGAGGAGTTGAATCAGTCTTGTTCTTTATTATTTCCCACAAGGGGGGAGGGGGGGTCATTCAAATAAATAAATGAATAAATAGTTTGAATAAATGAATATATAATGAATAAATACATAAATATTGCAAAAAGCAAATATTACTGTATTTATTACATAAATACTTGGATAAACAGTCAGGAGATACTTAAAAAAAAGATACATTATCTGATACACAAATATAAAACAAATTACAAATTACAATGACAAATTAATAAATAAGTAACTAAATAAGTAACTATAACTAAATTCATATCTGCATAAACAACTAATAAATAGTTGGATAGATAACCGTATTTTTAAATGAATAGACAATAGAGTGAAATTAATTAAGGATACGTTTAAGTTTGAAACGAAGAATCTGGCATTCGCGTTGTGCCGATTGACACCCTCATCCAACTTCTTGATGTGTGTGAGATGGAGGAGATGCCATGCAAGCAAAACTGATGAATAGAAGGTGACAAAAAAAGGAGGACAGCCATGTCAGGGACAAACGAAAATATACACAAATTTAATTTGTTTATATATTTATCTATTATTTATATTTGTGTTTGTGTGTTTGTATCTCCCTATGCCAATGCGTCCTTGAAATAATTGTCCGAATCATGTTTTTTTTTTTTTTTCAAAAACAAGCAAAAATTTTGCCACATGTTGTAAAAGGAGTTACTTTGGGAAAAAAAAAAAAAAAAAAAAAAAAAAGTATAATTATGTATAATGTATAATAACGTTAAGAAGGTGACAATGCATATATGTGTATTTATTCATTAATTCAGTGAGGATATTTGCACATTTTAAAGTTACAAGTGAAGATGCATCTCACATCCCCGATGCAGTCTTCTATTTGTCAAACCCTCGAGTGCTATGCACTTTAAGTTTGACACCACTGGCATGTTCACACTCTTTTAACCTTCCACAAAGGGGGGCGTTTTTCACACTTCGGAAGGTTATTTATCTATTTATTTATTTATTTATGTGTTTGTTTATTTATTTCCATCCTTGTCAGTTGCCAACCCCCGAGCGATATAGATGGTCGAGGCGGGGAGGGGGTGCAAAGCACAAGTCAGCGTCCGCTGAGTCTGCAGATTCCACTCTGATGGCACCGCCGGCCTGCCGCATCCATCACGGCCTGATGCTAATGGCCATTACACACATGCCCCCCCCCCCCGATATCAGTTCTCCCACCGCCTTAGCCGGAGCGACGAAGGAGACTTGACACAGAAATGAGTTGAAACTAATGACTCTAATGAGTTGCTCCCCCCTCCACCCCAGCCGCCAATGTCTGCCGTCATTACCGCTGCCCCGGCGAGCGACTCCAAATGGCTCTGTTTTTAGCCTGGCAAACTGCCGCCACCCGTCATTGAGCAAGTACTTGCATGGGGGGACTTTCTGCCACAGTCATCCTGTGAACCCTCCGTCCTCAAACCAAGACTTTTTTTTTTTCTTCTTCTTTTTTTATCTCGTGAGAGTGATAAAAAGGGTTGTTTCGTTTATTGTCTTATTGCGTTGAATTGTGCTTCCTAAGATGGGATCCCTTGTGTTATATATCACTGCAGAACCTGTGACGGATGCGCGGTATGCGCCCCCTGCGAACTGCTCACATCTAATATATACTGCAGGTGTATATTGAAGAAATACCTGTTTCCTGCAATAAAGATCCTGCCAGTCATTGAAAAATATCCCCAAAAAATTGATTGCAAGCAGCCTGTCATTAAAATCAAAAAATGAATAAAATATTTGATTAACTTGATTTATTTGATTACCTACTACTATTACTATTGATTATATTTATATTTATACCACTACCAATACTAATGCTCATAATATTGTCAATATTATGTTATATTTGACTGCTTCCTTCACCAGTAACTGAACAAATATTGATACAAACTTAATACTATAATTGATACTAAAAAGAGTTCAACCAAATTAACATTAGAATTTAGACGAAGAATTGATAATCTTTTGCTTTCAATTGCTCGCCAAGGCAAAAGTGATTACCACTACTACTAATAACAGTAAGAATGATAATTTTGGTATTTTCCATCAAGGGGCCACTACAGGTAATGCTAATACAAATAATGATTTTATTTTATTTTTTAAACTAAGACAAAAGAACAATGATAGTCATAATTATCATAATAAGAATTGTAACATTACTGCTGCTACTACTACTAGTAGTAATAAAAATAATAATGTCAATAATAATAATAAATCTACTTTACCCCAGGTGTCACCCAACAATTTTACTAATACTGATCCTAATAATAATGATATCAATAATAAAAAACAATGATAAACATAAATAATTATGGTGATAATATTACTGCTAATAAGAACAATGTAAATTGTAATCGATTAAAATAAAAATGAAAATTATAATGATGACAATGATAATATTATAATCATGATGATGACAATAAACTACAATCGAAATAATCTTTTCCTGCAACTTCAAATAATAATAGCGATAACAACATTAACAATATTAAAGTACCTTGAGTGCAGAGAAATTACAAAATGTTGTAAATCAAATAAGTTCAATATTATTTTGAGTAATATATTATGAGTTTACTCTTTGAATAAACTCTTTGAAAATCCCATCCATGCAGCAGTCGGCCTGGTATTTACAAATGAAAGCTTCGCAGCATGGCAGCAGAACTGCCCTGAATATTTTCAACCATTCAAATTTAACAAAATGGATGAGCCAAGTGTTCTGTGGTCTAGTTAGTGTTTCCCCTTCGCCGCAGTGATGTATCAAATTTTCAAAAGCATTAAAATTCCATGAAAACGAAAATGTTCTCATCTCGTAGGTCGGTCGGCAACCGCTGAGATTCATTGGAAAAAATGTTGCGCTCGGATGAATCGGCCCCCGTAGTTTTGTCTGAGACGATAATGCCGGGTCAAATAGCTGCAAATGCACTGGTAACATTTTCAACAATTTGTATTTGGAAGAGCAGCGGACTCCTGAATCACCTACTGAGTCGGAGCTGCAGTGTTGCCAATCAACCCAGCGGCGCTGGTTGTATCAATTAACGAGATCTGCAGCTTCGGCACGGTGGTGGACGTCAGAATGTTCAAATGTTCAAAAACTATTTGGCTGTAATTGTTGTTTTGGTAAAGCAAAGCTCGGGCTGATTCTCTGCTTCGACAGCTCGGGGCCTCCCGTTGGAGGTTGGTCTGGAAACGGCCCCCGAGCCTCAGTCTCCCCTGGAATGCTTGAAAACAGCAGGTAGAGCTGGAGAGCTCAGCCAGGCTCAACTCCTTGGTCTGCTGCAACCACAATTCAGATAGGGAGCTGGATAATGAAGGAAAACATGAATGAATGAACACATGAAAGAAACAACAAACAAAAGAGTGGATGGATGGATGGATGGATGGATGGATGGATGGATGGATGGATGGATGGATGGATGGATGGATGGATGGATGGATGGACAAACAAACAAAAAACAAATGGATGGATGATGAATGATTGGACAAGCAAACAAAAGAACAATCAATTGATGGATGGATGGATGGATGGAAGGGTGGATGGATGAATGGATGAACAAATGAAAGAATCAACAAACAAATGAGTGAATCGGTAGATGGATAGATGAACGAACAAACAAAGAAATGGACAGAAGAATGAATGGATGAATGAAGTAACAAAATATTCTCCAAATGAAGTGATGGTTGGATGAATGAATGAATGAATGAATAGACGGACTAATGAATGGATGAATGAACGAACAAACAAAAGAACAAAAAAATGGATAATGAATGAATTAGTTAATTTAACAAATGAAAGAACAAACATACTAATGGAGGAATAAATAAACAAATGAAAGAGCCAACCAAAAATGAGTGATTGGATTAATTGGTGCATGGATGGATAACTCAACAAACTAGCAAAAGAACAAACAAAGATATTGAAGGATTTATGAATGGATAAACAAATGAATACATTAACAAAAGGAAGAACAAATAAACAAATTAAGGAATAGATGGATGGGTGGATGGATGGATGGATGGATGGATGGATGGATGGATGGATGGATGGATGGATGGATGGACAAGCAAACAAAAAATGAATGAATATATTAATGGATGAATGAATAAATGCATGCATGAAATACAAACAAAAACAAATACAATCTATGAAGTTGATTGTACTGTGGTACAGTCCGTCTGAACTCGATTAATTAAGGTTGTGACAAAACTGAGATCCAGAGATGACCAGCTTCAATTCTGTCAGGTATTTGGATCATCCCATTGCAACAACTGGTTGTCCAGGTGGTCATTTGTGACCACATTTGGGTGAAGAACCCAAATGATTGGTCAGTCAGACCGTTTAGCTCCATCACTGCATCTTGTTATAAAAATTCCCCAGATGTGAAAATGTATTTAACATTCGGGTCAGCTTGGATTAAGGTAGCAAGTGGTCATCTTAGAACTTGCAACAAGTAAATAATTGGGCTTCTCCAAGCTTAAAAGTAAAATTGTTATATTTATTTATGAAATTATGTTTATATGTTTATTTATATACTTCTGTATTATTATTATTATTATTGTTATTGTTATCAGTGATGATGTGGTTGTAATAGAATAATAGTAGAATTGGTAACTATAATGATAAAGAGAAAAAAAATACTGTTAAAAATAACTATAACGATGCTATTATTATTATTATTATTATTATTATTATTGTTGTTGTTATTATTCGTGTTGTTGTTATTATGTTGTTCTTGTTCTTTTTTTCATTGTTGCTTTTAAGGTATATGTCAATGAGGCTGTGACATTTATCAAGACCATACTCCTTGGCCCGACATTGAAATTGAGATTCTTGAGTCGCCCTTTAAATCCCACTGACTTGTTTGATTGCAATATTATCCCTATATTCATTCATTCATGCATTCATTCATTATCGATCCTGCTTGTCCAGCGGGTCTTGGTGGATGTTTTAACCTAACCCAGCTGTCATTGGGGAAAAGGTGAGGTTGACCCCTTACCTGCTGCCTACCGATCACAGGGCCACATACAGAGGCCTACAAACACTGTATGAACCGACTTGTGCTTGAGTCGGAAGCACCAACCACCGTGCCGTCAAGCAGCACTATCCATACATGATTTGATGAAAATGTAATAGAAAAGATGTTAATCTTATCAATAGTCAAACAGCATCCTACACATGGTAGCCTGTATATTCGAGTAAACAGCGGCAGCTTAGTTTACCCAAGGTCAGCACGGCGTGGTCTTTGGAGGAGACGGAAGCACGGAAATTGGTATAATTTTAATGACTAGACAAACACTTTATCTCTTCCACCATTCCGTCCACAATGCATACGCAGATCATACGCAAAGAAAGGAACGAGTAATTGTTTACCGTCAGTAGCGAAAATGTAAACAACGGATTAATCGCGTGAATAATGGCGTCTTTCCATGGTTCTTTGAGCACATCCGGCGTGCATGTGTGTGTGTGTGTGAGACCACATCTATCTGTGTGTGGAAGGCGCTGATAAAAAGCCCGGACCTCTGCACCATCATCTTGGCAGCCTCTTCCCCCCCTGTTTGAACATGCAATGGTGATCTTCACCCAAAGACTGTAATCCCTGCCAAGCCCTCCCAGCAATGTCAGCGTTGGCGGGAAGCCAGAGCCCGGAGATGCTGCTGGTACCCTGCACCTGCTGGGAGGGGGGCTTCCACTGGTCAGCCAAGGTCAAGTGTATTTAGTTCTGCTCCTCAGTTTCGGTGGATGGTAGGAGGGACTTAGCAGGGAGTCCTTGTGGGAACGGGGGGGTAAACAATGGAAGATACAGAAAACAGAAAAAAACTGAAAAAAAAAAAAAAGGAAAAAAATAGGGCCTTCATGGCTTATCTAGAAATAGTAAAAGTTCAGACCCCGGTTCGCGGTGAGGTGGAGGTGTTGATCATTGTGCGAGCCCAACTTAACATAGGTAGTCCTCCTCGCTGAGAGAAAAATAGAAAAATAAAATTAAAAAAGTCAAAAATAAATGAATGCCTAGATAAATAAATGCGATAAATGTACAAACAAATGCAATTAGATTAAATAAATCCAATAAATTAAGATGAAATACATAAGATAACCATCAAATACCAACACAGTTCCTAAAAATAATAATGATTATAGATTAACGAGTGTAGTTATCACTACCATTATTTATTATCAATACATATCCAAATGCACTATGGACAGCAAAGTAAGAACTTCACCGTACAGGGAAACATGTTTCCACAGTGTACACATGACAGTAAGCACTTAAATAACAGTAATAAAATTAAATAAAATTAAATTGCACTAGATTAAAAAGGGTGATATGTCTCGGCAAGTATCATAAATTAATTTATAGATGCACAAACAAATAGATGAATAAATAGACAAATAAATAAATGAATAAATAAATAGATAAATAAATAAATACAGGAATAGATAATTAAATAGATATGAAATAAAATTAGATTAGTTTGTACCAGATTTTGAACAGGAGGCTATGGCGATTGAGTTGGGACTCGGTAAATGACTGAGGGGCAGTATGAGGGCAGTAGGAGGTTGCACTACGCTGATAAATAGATGAGCTGGGAAGTGGATAAACAGCAGGAGGAAGGTGTCATGCCGAACTATCTTTGAATAAAGGGACAAAGAGGTTACTAAAAAAAAAATACGAAAAGGAGAGGAAAAATCACTCAGAAGGTAAATTACTGAGCAGCCAACAGTGAGTTTCTACCACATTAGCTGAGACAATGATCTGGCACAGAGTGGGCGGAGAGCTGGGACAATAAAACACAATAAATGTGATGAGTTGATGGAATTCAGATGGGGACTAGGAGATGACATGAACGAGCAGTGATCTGCGGCGGCGGGATACGAGGAAACACAAAGAACACGGTGAAAGAGCAAATAACTTTCTTCTTTATTATTCTCTACCTGGTGAGATCGACATTGTAATTTGAAAGGCGAGACAAAAAATGGGGTTCGTAAAATGGTTTTATTATCATGTTCATATTCTGAACCACTGATCCTGCACTTGGAGTGGGCTTGGAGCTTACTGCAGCTTTTATTGGCCAAAACAAAGTGTACACCCTTGACCATAAACTAGAAGGTAGTTGGTTTTGGACTGACCAGTTCCAAGAACTCTCTAAATTTGGGAGATGTACTCTCCTAACCTCTTAGCTCTAGGATAAAGGTAGGCATTGGTGGGACAAAATTATCCTTGCTTGTGCCACTGGTGTCAAACTCAAAAGCAAACTACTACAAAGATGAATTTAGCTAAGCTTGACTAAAGTGTTAATGTTCAGCCGCAAGCTCTTGAAACACTTCTGTGGTGTAGCAGGCCATAAAAACACAAAGCGCTTCTTTGGTACATCTTGTTACAAGAAAACAGCTGACCAGTGACCCGCCTTGGAGTAAGAGCTCCAGATGGTACAGGGAACTAAGGTTCTTGTTCCAATATGTTGTCCAAAGAAAAAACATGACCTGCTCCATGAAAAGGTCCAAGGAACAGAAAAAAAGTTCCAACAGTGCCAAAACAGCGAATAACGAGGCCACGACTTTAGACATGCGGTGAGAACACGCAAACGCCACACGGAAACGCTCCGGTCGGGATCAAACAAATAACTCTCCCCTTGCGAGACGGAAGGATTAATGGTCGCGCCACTGTGCCGACTTCTGTTCCCGCGCTAATAAGCTAAGCCAAGCCAAAAATTGCTCGTCTGCAGAATCTGTTGTGAACCTTCCTAGCAATTTGTCTGAAGGGAATCAAGTCAGTAAGGTACACATGTAATATAACCCTGCAAATTTTCCAGGCTGACCTTTAGCTTATCCAAGATTGATAGCCAATACTGATAATTAATCAGCTTAATATCATTCCTGTAATTCCTTCAAGATCACTAAACTGTAAGATCTTTTTTTTTGCATTCTATGTTTACAGGAACAATGCAACCATGATTAGACCATTGGATCGTAGTAGTACGTTTGTGTTGTCATAGGATTTATGCGGTTGTCTTAGTTTCACGTGTCATGATTAGTTCCACGTGCAAAGATAGCATCTTCAGCTCGTCATGGTCAGGAGCCCGCTAGGAAAAGGGTGAACGTTTCGTTCAATGCGGTTTTACGAGAAAAAAAAAAAAAAAAGGTCATTGCAAAGACAGAGGTGAACAGTGTCTTACGTATTCATTATTAATCAGATCTATTGAGACTCACTTGGAGGGTTTTTTTTTTATTTGGCGGCATCGACCGGCTGCCCCACACAGGTGAACTCTGGGCCTGACTTTCACAATCAGGGCACATTCGCAATTCAATGCTACCAGGAGACAACAACAATATTAATAATGATGATGATGACGTATTCTTCAATGTCACAGATACAAAGACCTCAAAGGGTTGGGCCAACCGAAGAAACTCCCCACCTTCATCAAACATCTACACGATGTACATGTAGGCATGAGAAAAAATTGAAACATGGATCCAGCAATAATAATAAACATTATTATTATTATTATTATTATTATTATTATTATTATTATTATTATTATTATTATTATTATTATTATTATTATTTATATTATTTATATTAATACTATACAAAACGACGCTAAAGAAAATGATTATAGATACTTCAGCATTGGGTCTACCAGCTGCCCATTTATTTTCAGTAATCCTTATCTGTCTCTGGGGCTGTGAGAGCTGATGTCAAAAAACATTTATTGGAGCCTTCCTCTATTTATTTTTCTTTAAAGTGGTCAGGATACTTAAAAAATGTCATGTTAGGCCAGCTTGGAACTGGCTGGAAATTCTTTGTCATTCTTGTAAATATTTAATCAGATATCAAAGAAAAAAGGTAAACTATGCAGCACTTTTCGAAATAACCACAACAAAGTTTATACAATCACGGAATTTTTTCTTTCAAATATACCCCTGCATTCTGCTATACAAAAGCCAAATGTTAATAAGTGATGCATCCATTGAGCACTGTTGCATGGCTGCATGATATTATCCGAGCTTCTGAAGTAGCAGAAGGTTCGTTTGCACCAGCTCCAGGTAGAGGAGCTTTCAGCAGATCGATGGCCTGATGCCAGGCCACCGAAGGGAACTCGGGTGGTGGGTTGCCTGGTCACCGCTGCTGTTGGCTGGCACTGCAGAGGCAACCTTTGGTTGACCAGATGCTGGTCTCAGTGGGAGAAGGACATACCTGCTGAATCGAGGAAGCCCTGCTGAATCAGGATCCTCTGTCTGTCCAAAAAAGTAAGTTTGAACAATAGGGAGAAGAGAAGAAGAGGACAAAGACTAAAAAACAATTTATATTCTTATCTTTTTTATTTATTATTAAATAATAATAATTATTATTATTATTATTATTATTGTGGCTGTGGTCAATGTATTTATTTGTCCTGAATTCTGCTCCAAGGAGCAGCTAAAATGCAACTGTGCTTCATCCAGTCAAAGTAAACAAATAAGTAGTTCTCAAACTTGATTTAATACAGCAGCAGACACACACACACACACACACACACACACACACACACACACACACACAGACACACACACACACACTCATGGGACACATTTGAAGCCTCAGCACATGAGAGCCCTATTGTTAAGGACTCCTTTTGCAAAAAAAAAAAGACGTGATTGATGGGATGATCTTTTTTTTATCTGAAAAAGGTGACTGAACAATTGTTACTTTAATTTAATTTAATTTAATTTTATTTTATTTTATTTCATTTTATTTTTTATTTTTTTCATTTTATTATATTGTCTTTTTCTCAGCTTTGTAGCAGTCACAGCACGATTTTGAGGAGTAACTCAATATATTCTTGAATGCTTGAGATTGTAAGAAGCAAGCAAATGTGCACATTTTTTTTAAATTAATTTATTTCTTTTTATTTTTCTAATAGAAACATCCATTTATGTATTATCTGTGTCGCCCCGGTGTTAAAATGATAATACACAGTCACTTAATGCAGAGCTTCTTGCTGAGGAGCATGAAAAGCAAGAAAATATGTACATTTTCTTAATTGATATATTTGTTTCTTAATGAAAGCATTTGTTTATATTTTTTTTCATCCACTTATTTTCCTACAGTCACATGCTGCCTTAAAGCTAAAATGTGATTCAGGGTTCCAGGCCTCTGGAGGGGGGTAACGATGCAGAAACCGCCTCCGGGACTCGAACCTCTTAGTTTTAAACACGCACTCAGGTGGAGTTGCAATCGTGAGATGTGTCACAGGTGCTGGCCTGATTTTTCACGTTTCGCGGTTCAAGTCTTTCTTTCCAGGAGTCCGATCATCTAGTGACATGATTTCCATGATGTTCCTGTTCAATGTTGGAACTGATTGGTTTATCGTATGATAAACATAACAACTCCCATGTAAGAAAAATATTAGTAGAAAAGAAAGTACTTCCTTCATCATACTGGAGCAAGACTTTGTTAGTATTTAATTTATGCAACCCACACCTCTGCTGGGCTAGGTGTAAACAGACTATGTGAATTCGGGCGGGATTCTTGCGAAAGAAAATATCTAAGAAAATGAGTAATAGGTGAGAATCTGATGATATGCTTGCTCTAAGGCCCGGGCTGTCAGATGGACTCTTAAATGAATTCATAAATGCTCGCGGCCTCGGCTGAATTAATTAATTCCATCACAAAGCCCGGCACGAGGTGCCGAGGCGCTTCCATCGCAGTTTGTCAAGGTTTGTTTTTGGCCTGCTATTAATTTTTGCACCATTCGCAGAGTGGCAGGTGACCTGAGATTGGGCTTGTTGCCATCAAAAAGTATTTCCGGCAAATGTGAGAGGCGCTCCCTGTTATGGATTTTTTGGCCGGACAACTAACAAGTATCCAGCTAGCTATAGCAGGTACAGTCGTGAACTAATGTTATATTTTTGGGCTTCCATCCCATGCCCAATTGGTCAGTAGAGTCGCCCCATAAAAATGGTAGTTCCCCTCAGGCAACCCGAGCCAGGGTTGACCTCTTCTCAAAGACAAGCAATGTTGACTGCATACCTGTGGACGCCTCACTTTGGGGCCCAGAAGGGGTCTTTCCTCATCAACCAGAACACCAGCTTCCCCTCTCTGCAGTTCTTTAATGGCTGCAGACTTCTGTTGGCCCCTGACTCCAACATCTCTCAGCAGTCTAGTGGTAGAGGTTCCCACAAAACCTCTACACCCCACTTCCACAGGTGGGACTTCAGTCTCCTTGGTGTTGTACTTCGGCTGCCAGCTCAGTATAGCGTAGCTGAATCAGCTGGGAGCTGGGAGCTGGTGTCTGCCCACATTGTCCAATCTAGGGGCCCAGCCAAACTTACCTTGTTTGGTTGTATTAGAGCTACTTGCAGTCCTCTTGGTTCCTCTATGTACCAGGGCTTTGCGTGTGGTTTCAAATGAGCCTGTGGAAGGGAGTTGAAGTTTGCATTTCCCTTCTCCTCCGGGTATGGCTACCAAGACCTTAAAGACTTGGCTGTGATGCCAAGTGTAGCAGCCTTGGTTGAGGCTGCTTTTGCACACTGTGACTTGGATCTTCACCAATGGGTTGGTGATGGAAAAATATCATACGCAGCCCTGATGGTGAAGCTTAGCCGATTCTCCTCTTCTCTATATTGTCCCATCGTCTCCACTGTCTTGGTGTACCAAGGGATGTTGCCTTGGCCCATCCCGCAGCCTCCTCATAATGGCAAACTTTCTCAACCATCTTTGTTCACGTCCAGTGACCTTACACCAACCTGGTTGGTTAGGAGTAAGTACAAAGCCTCCTCTTCTTTGCTGAACCTCCCACAATGTCAGCATGTCTGAGAGCTACTTTAGCTTCCTGTACAGCTTTTACTGGTCTCCATTTGCGCCCTGTTGTCAGTCTTGGTGGGTTTTCCTGTACCGCTACATCTCTGCATCATGAGTAGTCAAGAAGTCTAATCAAGTCTAATCCTACATTTAGGATACATACCTTTTCTCTATTGCTCTCTGGATGGGGTTGCACATTAAATCAGACTTTGAAGATGTAGAAATGGAGTGATAATCTGACTGTAACGGCTATTTTTGGAGGTTTTTTTATTTGGAAAGAACAACTAAAGATAATTTCAAATATCAGTTACCCAAAATGAGTTCCTGAATAAATATATAATAAATAAATATGCTTAAAATAAGATGGGGCTATAAAAATACATTTGAAAACTGGATGAGGATATAAATGAATAGGTTACTGTGGAAATGCACAAATAGCAATAAAAAAGGAAAAAAAAACATTAATCATAAACCAATTATTATTGGTATTGATTATTGAAAATGAAAAGGAATCAATAGCTGAAGAAAAATGAAATAATTAACTATGTTGATTAATTGATGAAATTGATGAATACAATTAATGAAAAAATTACTTCAATTTAATTTTAAAATGAATGAATGAATAAATGAATGATTTCATTAATTCGATGAAAACTACATATTTAAAATGATGATAAATACATAGATAAATAAACACAATTTAAAATGAATGAATAAATCAATGTATGTATTAATCAAATAATTGAAACCCACACATTTAAAATATAGATAAATACATATATAAATAAACTTATAAACAGATACATCAGTTCATACAAAAATTATCACATATACTCATCTCCTCAGACTATCCAAGAGGCTATATTGAGACTCCATAAATTGGACCCAACGTGTAACATGCATCATAAGGAATAAATTAAACTCATTGTGTTTGTATGTCTTCATGAAATGTGAGCTGATTGAATCTCGTCATGAGCACCTCGTATCATCCGTCAAACCAAAGTGAATTAATAGCATTGCTACGCCCCTGGTCAGCAGTTATGTGGAAGGAAAGCTGACCATTTTAACGCCCCTCTGGTTTGAACCACAGCACCGAACGCATCTTTGTGTTATTAGCCTAATGGAACACCGCCCCCCCCAAAAAAAATAAAATAAATAAATAAATAAATATAAATAAATAATCCTTGCGCACTCCATTTCCTCCACACGTCACCGACAAAGTGCGCGGAAGACTCTTGCCGAGGCACTCTAAGAAATGAGAAAAGAGTTGGGCGGAAGCTTGCCCCGTCATTTCGCCTCATTTTATCCCGTGTTTTTATGCTTCAAGATGAAAGCGCCCGGCGGCCGTCTATCTAAATGACACGCCGTGTTATCTGCTGCCAGGGAGTCTGGATTAATTAGCAAAACAACTGCCTAAACATGTTCTGGATCTGAGGGTTAAATCAAAATGCTGACAAAGAGCGGATTAGAGAATCGGCCCCGTCAAGCATTGACTCGCCAGGAAGAGTCTGACGGTGGGCGCACATGCATCGTCATCATATTTTTGCAGAGACAGAAAAATATCCCAAGGTATATACGTCTGGCAGCACCCAATTACATTTTTCTGGAGCATGTCAGGGCCAGCGGCCTTCGCGATAAGAATGCGTCTGAGATTTTTTTTTTTTTTTTTTCAGGGGATCAGGTGCGACTAAGCTCCCGCCACTCACCGGACATTACAGCCCCAAGTGCTTCCTACAAATGTGTGTTATATATTTAAAGCGAAACACCTTCAGTGAGGTGAATAATGAGCAATGGACTAAAACGAAATACTGGATTTGGTAGTTTACTTACTGGCAGGTGTCTGATACTATTATACAGCTATAAATGCTGATTTTTTTCTTTTTTTTTTTTTTATCAATTGAAGCTGCTAATAAGGAGCTGATGAATGGGGAAAATGACAGAGAGGTAAGGGTAGAAAAGGTGACTATTGTAGACCACAAAGTAGCACAAATTAGTAAAAGTGAAGTGAGGAAAGCATTGAAAAGGATGAAGAATGGAAAGGCAGTTGGTCCTGATGATATACCCGCGGAGGTGTGGAAGTGTCTGGGAGAGGCAGAAGTAGATTTTCTGACTCAATTATTCAACAGGATCTTAGAGAGTGAGACGATGCCTGAAGAATGGAGACAAAGTGTGATGGTGCCTATTTTTAAGAATAAAGGGGATGTGCAGAATTGCAGCAACTATAGGGGGATAAAGTTGATGAGCCATACAATGAAGTTATAGGAAGAGTAGTGGAAAGTAGACTGAGAGCAGAAGTCAGCATTTATGAACAGCAGTATGGCTTCATGCCTAGGAAGAGTATTTGCATTGAGAATGCTAACAGAGAAGTACAGAGAAGGTCAGAGGGAGCTGCATTGTGTTTTTGTAGACCTAGAAAAATATAGGGCAGGGTGCCATGAGAGGAGCTCTGTTATTGTATGAGGAAGTCTGGAGTGGCAGAGAAGTATGTTAGACTGGTGCAGGACATGTATGCTAGCTGTGAGACAGTGGTACGGTGTGCTGTAGGGGTAACAGAGACGGTCAAGGCGGAGGTGGGACTTCATCAGGGATCAGCTCTGAGCCCCTTCTCTGAGCCCCTTCTTGTTCGCAAGAAGGGGGTGATGGACAGGCTGACAGATGAGGTTAGACGGGAGTCTCCGTGGACCATGATGTTTGCAGATGACATTACAATCTGAAAATCTAGAGAGGTGGAGGTATGCTCTGGAAAGGAGATAAATGAAAATTAGTAGCAGCAAGACAGAATATATGTGTGTGAATGAGAAGAGCTCGGGTGGAACGGTGAGGAGTGGAGATCAAGAAGCTGGAGGATTTCAGGTACTTGGGGTCAACAGCCCAGAGCAACGGAAAGTGTGGAAAAGAGGTGAAGAGACGGGTCCAAGTAGGTAGGAATGGGTGGAGAAAGTGTCGGGGTACTATGTGATAGAAGACTATTGGCCAGAATGAAAGGAAAGTTGTACAAGACAGTGGTGAGACCAGCGATGATGTATGGCCTAGAAACAGTTACAATGATGAAAAGACAGGAGGCAGAACAAGAGGATGCAGAGATAAAGATGTTGAGGTTCTCTTTGGGAGGGACCAGGATGGATAGGATCAGGAATGAGTCTATCGGAGGAACAGCACATGTTAGATGTTTTGGAGAGAAGGTCAGAGAAGCCAGACTGAGATGGTTCGGTTATGTGCAAAGGAGGGATAGTGAATATATTGGTAGACGGATGTTGGAATTGGAGTTGCCAGGCAGGAGGTCTCGAGGAAGACCAAAGAGAAGATTTATGGACGTAGTGAGAGCATATGAAGGTAGTTGGTGAGAGAGAGGAGGAGACAAAGAATAGGGTTAGATGGAGAAAGTTGATTCGCTGTGGCGACGCCTGAAGGGAAAAGCCGAAGAAGCAGAAGAAGCCGCTAATATAGAAAGAGACAAATTTAAGATGAGGCAGGAGATAGGTTTATAGTTTCTACTAAAGACATATACAATTTGTAAAAAAAAAAAAAAAAAAAAACTAAAAAAAAAATTTAAAGAAAATAAGGAAGTCACAGATAAGAAGGGGGGAAAATATCATTTTGAGTTCGGTTTAAATTGAAAATGAATATGAAAAGCCAGCTATAAATGCATAACAATAAAAATAATATGTTGTTTACGATTTTTTTGTTTCTGATCTATTTATATTTATTCATTTATCTTTTTCATATTTGTTTATTATTTTATTTAATTAGTTCATTGTATTTGTTGATACACACACCAACACATGTATAGATACAATTATTGAAATACTGTCTAAATTAAAATAATAAATAGAGTATTTATATATATATGTGTGTGTGTGTATATATATAAAACCTTTTTTTTTGCTAGTTATAATGCAAATAATACAGACTGACAGAGATTTACATCCAGTTTATCTTTCCTTTTTTATGGTGCAAGTGTTTATCTGTGTCGCTACATCTTCATCTGAGGCGTCTCCCTTGTTTCGGGAACGCCTGAATGGGTAATTTTATCCACAAGATTGGCCATGTTGAATTCTCAGCCGTGACAGAGCCGTTGCTCGAGGCTTTTTTTTGTTTCTCATATCCTCACCTGAGAGAGCTCCTTTAGCCCCAGCAGGAACAGGAAAGAAGGCTACGCATAACCCCCTCCACACCATGTTCCTCTGAACCCTTTCTCAGAGGCAGCTTAAAACTTTAAAATGATTCTTTTTAAACATCAATAAGTCATATCAATCGGAGACATTAGGAAACCTTAGTCTGGCACTTGTAAACAAACAGCATCAGAGCCGAGCTGAGCGTCCCCGATGGCTTCTGTCATGTCGGAATCATTGTCTTTTTTTTTTTCCCCTCAACACAAATACCATGGCTCTGCCAATGTCGCAATAAGACAGGCTGCCGTGTACTGGTAGCCAAATGTGCTAATGGAGGCTAATGATTGCAGGAAAATCAACTCAAATGAACATTCTGTTTTCAAAATTATGTCATCCCATTGTTTTAGTCATGTTTATTATAACATCTCAAAATTGTGCATGTAGAGAGTTTTCCTCTGGAGTTCTCAGGAATAGTGTGCGTCGCCTGTCGACATGACAAAACCCGGCAAGCTCAAGATTAATCTCTTTCCAAAGACCATCTGGCTCCGCTCCAATTGAGTTTGATTTCCGATGAGTTTGCGCAAAAAAAAAAAAAAAAAAAAAAAAAAAAATCAGACGATCATGATTCGTTGTCTTGAGCAGGGCTGGCCAGTGGTGTCCAAGGAAAAGTTAGTGATCACTATATGGACGCCACTGCCAAATTGAATTGAATGGGCGTATTCAATAAACACATTTTGTCCGAGACAAGAAGATTCATTCATTCATTATCTACGCATCCTATCCTCCACTCAGGGTCTTGGAGGTGCTGGAGGATGTCCAAGCTGTCATTGGTTGAAAGGCCAGGTCCACCCTGGACGCTTGCCACTCGCAGGGTCTTGGAGACACGCAACCATTCACTCTGTTATTAACACGTCATAAAAACATACAACTATTCACTGAGACAATCATACGTAAATAAGGACAATCATCAATTTACAATGAACTTCATTCATTCATGCGTTCACCCGGACATTCAGGTTTTTGCACCTGTAAGCATTGTCGTACATTGCTGGTTGCCACTATTGCACAAATTATACTAATTATACATATTATATGCATGCTTTATTTTTATTTCTTGTTTGGTGTTTTATTTTGTAATTTTATAATTCTTCTGTCATTTATGTCATTTTTTTATGCCTTTGTGATTGCACATTTGTAACTTCCTCTGTGTGAATGGAAATATTCTCCATCGTGGGATGATTGAAGGGTTGTTCTATTCTATTCTATTCTATTCTATTCTATTCTATTCTATTCTATTCTATTCTATTCTATTCTATTCTTTCATCCTTATTCACAAGTCATTTATACAGTAGTAATATAATCCTCTATAGTCCTATAATCCTAATATAATCATGTCGAATCGACATGATGCGGAGGAGTAAGGTGAATATACGGTGTGTCCAGGAGACCAAGTGGAAAGGTAGTAAAGCTAGAAGTTTTGGAGCAGGCTTTAAGTTGTACTATCCTGGTACTGACAAGAAGAGAAATGGGATAGGAGTTATTTTGAAGGAGGAGTTTGTGAGGAATGTTCTGGAGATGAAAAGAATGTCAGATCGAGTGAGGAGTCTGAAACTGGAAATTGAAGGTGTGATGCTCAATGTTGTTAGTGGCTATACCCCGCAGGTGGGATGTGAGCTTGAGGAGAAGCATAGCCAAACAGCATAGGATGGTGGTTTGTCGGATGACTTTGGTGACAAGGATGTTCAAGAGGACAAAGGCAGAACAGAATACTAAGTGGTGGAAGCTGAAAAGGGAGGAATGTTGTTTGGTTATCAGGGAGGTGTTGAGAAAGGCTCTGGGTGATCAGGGAGATCTTCCAGATGATTGGACAACTGAAGCTGGTGCAATCAAGGAGACAGGTAGAAGAGTACTTGGTGTATCATAAGTATCATAAGTAGATAAGGAAGTCTCCTTGGTGGAATGAGGAGGCGTCGGAGTATACACAGAGAAAATGGTTAGCGAAGAAGGAGTGGGATACTGAGAGGACTGAAGAGAACAGACAGGAGTACAAGGAGATACAACGTAAAATAAAGATAGAGGTAGCAAATGCAAAACAAAGGGCGTACGATGACTTGTATGCTCGGTTGGACGGTAAGGAGGGAGAGAATGATCTATAGAGGTTGGCAAACAGGATGTACAACAGGTCCGGGTGATTAAGGACAGAGAGGGAAATGTATTGACAGATGCTAGGAGACTGATGGGAACATGGAAAGACTACTTTGAAGAACTGATGACCGTGAAGAAGAACTGAAGAAGTGGCTATTGTAGACCACAAAGTAGCAGAGATTAGTAAAAGTGAAGTTAGGGAGGCATTGAAGAGGATAAAGAGTGGAAAGGCAGTTTGTCCTGATGATATACCTGCGGAGGTGTGGAAATGTCTTGGAGAGGCAGAAGTAAATTTTCTGACTCAATTATTCAACAAGATCTTAGAGAGTGAGAAGATGCTTGAAGAATCGAGACAGAGTGTGATGGTGCCCATTTTTAAGAATAAGGGGGATGTGCAAATTGCGGCAACTATAGAGGGATAAAGTTGATGAGCCATACAATGAAGTAATGGGAAAGAGTAGAAGAAACTAGACTGATAGCAGAAGTTGCCTAGAGGTCACCTAGATGATGATGCTAGGGTTCTCTTTGGGCGTGACCAGGATGGACACGCTCAGGAATGAGTCTATCAGAGGAACAGCAGAGATGTTAGATGTTTTTGAGCGAAGGTCAGAGAAGCCAGACTGATGGGTCATGTAGAGAGGAGTGATAGTGAACGTATCGATAGACGGATGCTGGAATTGGAGCTGCCAGGCAGGAGGTCTAGATGAAGACCAAATAGAAGAAACATGGATGTAGTGAGAGGGTATGGAGGTAGTTGGTGTGAGAGAGGAGAATAAGGTTAGATGGTGAAGGTTCGTTCACTCTGGCGACCCCTGAAGGGAGAAGCTGAAAGGAGAAGGATATACAAGAAGTAATACAAAATGGGCCTAGTTGATGAAGGTGCTTTGTACAGAAGAGTCAAAAGCTTGCAGGCTTCCAGCATTGTGGAGTTGTATCATACCGGCAGCTTTTCCATGTTTTTTCCATCATTCATCATTGGGGTCTTTGTTTTGTGATTTTTTTCAGTAAGCTTGCCCTCATTATGGCTCCCAAAAAAGTTAAAAATCCTAGTGCCAGTGCTGTTAAGAAGAAGTTTATAATGACAGTCGATAGGAAGAGGGAAATAATAGTCACATGTTAGCTTTGCGCTCGTTTGTGTTACAGATCTCTCCAAGCGCTACAACATGAGCACAAGTCAACTTTCTGTACGATTGAGAAGAACAAACACTTCAGTTTGTGAACACATTTAAAGAAGGAATTATTTTACAACAATTTGCCCTCTCATTGACGTAAAACAGAGACAATCAACCATTCAATCTGTCTGGCTTTAAATTAAAAAAAAAAAAATGTATAAACTATGCATGATAAAAAAATATAATTTGCAATTATTTCATTACAACATTTTACAAATGCCTGGAAGACATACTTAACATTACAGTGCTTCACCACCAGCTCTTTTATTAACTAAGGGGAAAGGGACACGGTGAGATCTCAGAAGTAATTTTGCCTAAATGTTGAATTTGCGAGTGTCAATTCATTAAATTCAGTGTTCCAAATCTCAGAATGTTATTAAAGTGGTTAGTTGACAATGAAACCTGGTTATTTTCGATAACTAATGTTAGATCAAGCGACCATGGCAGACGGCTGGCATTGTGGCTGGAAATGGAGGGAGGCCGAATGAGATTAGATAACGTGTATGATTTTGATATTTCTTCGGAGGGTTAAAAAACCCAAATGCAGGGTGAGCTTATCAAAAAGATGGTCGGGCGACGAGAGGAGATGAGATGACATTGTGAATTTCAGCCATCGATTTTATGTCATAATGAAGTGAATTAAGGAAAAAAATACATAAGCAGTGACAAAGTTTCAAGACAATAATGGTAACTACTATATATGTATAACTGTGTGTGTGTGTGTGTGTGTGTGTGGTGTGTGTGTGTGCATATATATGATATAACTAAATTCACACAAAAAAAATAAAAGTATTGTGCGTATTATTTATATATATATCTATATTATATATAGAATGTATCTGTACTGTATATACACTGCTCAAAAAAATAAAGGGAACACTAAAATAACACATCTTAGATCTGAATGAATTAAATATTCTAATTGAATATTTTGTCCTTTACATAGTTGAAGGTAGCAGGACGTAGAGTAATCGTCTTTGGAATTGAACATTCCTGGTCCGATTCCTGGGTTCTCCTAGTGTGTCGAAGTTGAGCAAGACACTGAACCCCTAACTGGTCCCATGCCACTGATGGACAGCAGCCCACAGATCATGGTTCATGCATGATGGGTCAATTGTAGAAAAAGTTTCCCCACAAGGGATTAATAAAGGATGACTTATTATTATTATTCTTGTCGAGTATGGGCTGGAGGTCCGATGGTGATTCAGAAAGGCTGAGCCGATCCCAGTAGACTTCCAGTTTTGGGTAGCCAAACTGCTGATAAGGAACCAACTGGGCAAAGTGTTGGTGGACAAGCTGTGGACACCAGCCATGGTGGCAGATGAAGAAATCCCATGGGGACAGGTACATCGGTAGGATCCGGAGAAATGCCGGGGCTTCACAGAGGACTTGGAGAATATGTGGTCCGAGTAGTAATCAGGTCACGTGGAGCACTCACCTCCAAGGTGGAAGAAGTCCTGGAAGAACATCTGAGATCTTGGTCCAGAGGAGCACAATCCTGGAAGACCAAAAATCATGTACAGAACCCTTCAAGCTCCTGAGTAATCATGGTTTCTTCTCCATCATATAATTGATGTGTTCGTATGCACAGCTTACATTGGGAATACCAGGCGCAAGAATGTGCCATGGGAGGTGTAATCTTGCTACCAACCAGCATCTTTGGGATCTGCTGAACAATCAGGTCCACTCCTTGGATGGCCTAATTGCAACTTGAACTTCAAGCAACTACAGCCAGTTTCTTGATGCTGGATACTACAGCATACCTTCAGGAGTCTGGTGGAGTCCATGCCTCTGGGAAAACTGTGATGAACAAAATTTTAGACAGGGGAATACATGGTGCAAGGAAGCACAATAGGAGGAAGAAAAACTGGCGGTGGCTGTTTCCTACTTCAGGCCATGTTGTACTGGGAAACCTTGGGTCCTACCATCCTTCCGGAACTTACCTTGACATGTATCATCTAGCAAAGCAGACCATTTACACCCTCTCATGGAAATGGTACTCCCTGATTTGTCTGTGCCACTGAGCAAAGAGACTAAAGGGATTATTTGAGGGGCAGAATCAGGAATTTGAGGTGTAAGCTTAGCCTTTGAATCCCCTTTATCTTAATCTCATCGAGCATCTGTGGGATCTGCTGAACAAACCCATGTCCAACCCTTGGACACTGTGCCTTGCAACTTGAACTTTAAGTATCTGCTGCCAGCATCTTGGTGCCAGATGCTCCAACACACCTTCAGGAGTCTGGTGGAGTCACTGCATCAATGGGTCAGGAGTCTTAAAATGGAACCAACAATATTATAGGCAAGGGAGTTACATGGTGCAATGAAGAACTATGAGATAAAACGTAAGCTAGCAATGGCTGTTCCATGATTTCGGGCATGTTGTGCCGGGAAAGCTTGGGTACTGCCATCCATACAGAAGTTACTTTGACATGAGCCACCCAGCTCAGCAGACCGTGTAAACCATTCTTTTGAAATGGTACTCCCTGATTAGGCCGTGCCTCAAAAAGAAGAGAGAAGGAATTGTTTGAGGGGTACAATCAGGAGTTTGTGGTTTAAGCTTAGCCTTTGAATTTCCTCGATCTCGATCTCATCGGGTATCTTTGGGATCTGCTGGATAAACAATTCTGCCTGACCTGAGCCCTGCCTGAACGTATCGGGACTGTTGTAGGAAAAATGGGACCAAGCAAATACTAGGCAATTAAACACATGGCAGTAGGATGCACTATAGAGAAAATGACACTTAAATGCTCTGGCCAGTGTTGTGCCTTTTCATGGAAATGGTTCTTCCTGATGGCTCTGGGCTTTTTCAGTGGGATATATTTGTGCCACAAAGCAAACCACTGCAAAGGAATGGTTTGGGGAGGACAAGATGGAGTTTTAGATGTACACTTAGCCTCTGAATGCCCTGGATCTCAATCTCATCTGGCATCTGCGAGATCTGCTGGACAAACAAGTCCAGCCTGTCGACATAGCAGGAACTGCTGCTCACTTCTTGGTGTGAGATACCACTGGAGACCGTGGGGAGTCTGTTGGAGTCCATGGCTCAATGAGTCAGGGATCTTTTAGGGAAGGAGGCTGACACAATATCAGGCCGGATGGCTAGACACAGTATGTATATGGGAGTATGAAAAGACTACTGAGCCCTTGTGTGTGTGTGTGTGTGTGTGAGTGTGTGTGTGTGTGTGTTCGTCCATTAAAATGAGGTACTGACATTCATTTAAGAGCTTTTTAACATTTTTTTTAAAGGAAGGTTTGCCTGGTTCTTAAACGCTCTTCATTAGTACACTGTCAGCTAACAAGTCCTTCTGTTCAGGGCCTCGCTACTGGCAGCCAGATTTTAATGGTTCGCTATCTTTATCTCCGTCCACATCCCATTATTGAGGAAGGGTATGTTAAGAATCTCCCGAGGAGACTATACCACCATTTTTTTGTCTCCCTCTCATTTGAAGGTTGCCAAATGAGGAGATTCATCAGGTTTGTTCAGTAGCGCGGGGGTTGGGTCGGGGTCCTGAGGACAGAGCAAACAGGGCACAGAAGGACAAACTTAGGGAGGGTTATCTGGGGCATGGAGTGAAAAAAGTGAAATCACATATTCAGATCAGAGATGGTATTATTAAATCTGTCGGACAAACTGGCCTACTTAGAAATAAGAGGAGAACTTCCTTATAGTCGTAATTTGGAGGGGATAATAGTGCTTATTTTAAAATGATAATGACTACTTCTTTTTTTTTTTTTTCAAGAGGGAAACTCAACTTTTTAAGTGCCAGAAAAAAATCTCATCAGAGTGCTGAAAAAAATGAGGAATAAAAAGTGATTGTAATAGAGAAAATAGAACACACAATTGATTGAAAACCATATTTTGTGGACAAAATATATGGAAAACTATGCATACCAGGCTAGTTTCAACTGTTTGCTTTATTGTTGAATAATTCCATCACACTTCTGAAAATTATTTGACTCATTTTGCATCTGCCGAACAGCGAAAAATAAGAACTGATGTCTTTCAGGCTAAATTAGCCACAGAATGGTAATTGGATGGGTTGTTCGATACAACCATGTGGCGCAAAGCTCAACTTAATAGAGGCTGGACTCAACTCCTGGGGTAGTAGCATGGTTGCTCCGGCCGACCAACCAACTGACTCATCCTTTGGGAGGAAACCTTCAAAAAATTGTCTCTATCGATGTTAAAATGTAGGCCTGTGCAAGAAACAAAACTTGATCATTCAAACAAATTCGATATTGTCTGAGGCACAGGGAGGAATATCTAAAAAATATCAAGCTTTCTCCAAAGTTTTTCACGATTGTGATAATTCAATAATTCCATCAAGGACTTTCTCAACTTCTATAAATATTTGGTATGTTTGGACCCAGGATGTGTTGCTTTGGTCCAAAATTTAAGGAGGAATTTAATATTGAACTTGAGAAAGCAGTTTTTCAATATTGCAGTCAAAAGTTGGCAATGGTCAAAAGTTGGAATTCAAAGCTGGCAATGAATGTCGATAGAAAAAGAAAACTTTTTTTTTGTAAATAGTCACGAATGCCTCGAAGGAGATTACGGTTGGTTATATTGTCGCAGTCCATTGCCGTCATTGATTAAAAACAGAACAAAAATAGAAAAATAAAACAATGATTAACATTGAACTTTAGATTCTTCAAGGGGGCTTTCATGAATAAATGGCAGGTGAAGGCAAGAGTATCCCCAAAAAAAAGAAAAAATAGAACAGAAAACTTTACTACAAATAATCCATGACCCCATATGGGAACTTTGCAGATAAGCCTTTTTTACCAATACTATTCTATTTTAATTATGATTTGTATCATAATTCCTAGAATTTTGTCTTAACATTGAAAAATTACAGGTTTTTATCCTTTAAGTTTTCAAATTTATCTATTTATCTATTGCCCCCCCCCATCATATTTGAATCAGGAAGATTCCCCTTCATGGTACATATAATAAAATGAATTTAATCAGAATGAAATTGTTATATACCAACCTCCGTGAGTGGTGCTGTTGAATTTGACCAGTTTGAATTTTATCATGCACAAAGATGCAATACTACTACTACTACTACTACTTCTTCTTCTTCTTCTCCTTTTGGCTTTTCCCTGCAGGAGTCGCCATAGTGAATCACCTTTCTCCATCTAACCCCATTCTCTGTATCCCCTTCTCTCACACTAACTACCTTCATATCCTCTCTCATTACATCCATAAATCTTCTCTTTGGTCTTCCTCGAGATCTCTTGGCTTGCAGCGCCAATTCCAGCGTTCACTATCTGTCCTCTGTACATAACCGAACCATCTCAGTCTGGCTTCTCTGACCTTCTCTCCAAAACATCAAACATGTGCTGTTCCTCTGATAGACTCATTCCTAATTCTATCCATCCTGGTCACCTTAGCATCTTCATCTCTGCAACCTCCAGCTCTGCTTCCTGTCTTTTTGTCATTGTAACTGTTTCTAGGCCATACAACATCGCTGGTCTCACTACTACTACTACTATTACTACTACTACTACTACTACTACTACTACTACTACTACTACTACTAATAATAATAATAATAATAATAATACTGAATAAAAAACAAAAAAGAAGTAAAAATTAATAAAAAAATACATGAATAATAATAATAATAATAATAATAATAATATGAAGAAGAAGAAGAATGGATAAACATTTAAAATAAAGTATAAGTAAAAATAAAATCTATAATTGCCTAAGTAATTGTGGTAATAGTAATTACTATTATTATTACTGGAACTACTATCACTACTACTACTTCTACTATTACTACTAATAATTACAATAATAATAATATGAATTGATGTAATAATAATAATAATAATAATAATGATAATAATAATAAAACATGAATAATGAATCCATCCATCCAGTTTCTGCCACTTATCCTGCACTCAATGATGAATAAAAAAAACCCAATCTGAAAAATAATATATGGATCTAAGATCAGGGAAAAGTCGTGCACTCGGAAAGCAGTTCAACAGCATTTTCACCTTCACATACATCAGTCATCAGAGAGTCCTACTGCAGATCATCAGTTCAAATCTGCAGGTTATTGCTCATTTCCTCCTCTGGCTTTTTTTTTTCCTTCCCATTGCGGGACTGACTTTCGGTCGTCAGTCAACATCGCCGAGGGAAGCGGGCTAGATTGATAACTTTCGATAGCCACAAATGGAATGCAAATGGCCTCTGAAATCATATTAAAGTCCCTGACGGGTGTGAGTGATGCCGCAAAACAAGAACTCGATTCGCCTATCAAGAGAGTCACCTTCAGGGCCTTTTCACTTCCCATATTAACGGGGATAGACATATATACGAGATGACAGCGAGGGCCGGAGAGCGGAGGGAGAAAGCGAAAGATGAAGGTGGCTCGGCGGGACGGATGGATGGGCAGAAACTCATTGTTAATGAAAGCGCAAATGGGCAAACGGCGAGGAAGGCGAGACAAAGAGGACTTCCAGAGGTCTTACATATTATGTTAACAAGTGCGAGTGAAACTTGTGGCTGAAAATAAAACCAACCTTATCCTTCTCCTTCTGAATCTGATAGCTCTTGTTCCCCTTCTTTCCCTTCGTGGCACGCTGGCCAGGAACCGACTGTCTTGGTGTTTTGTTTTGTTTTAATTTTTTTTTCATCCCCACCCCCACGCTGTCGTGAAAGACAAAAGCCAGCAGAGCCTCTGACTCATTCAGAGAGGAAAATGAAGAGCAAGTGAGGAGGGAGGGTGTAATTTAGGTCAAGATTGACGTTATCTTCAAAAAGTTGCGGCCGTGCAGAGCGATTACACAGCTTCGTCGGTAGTGTTTACTCTAAACTTATTTTAGACTGGCAGGAAATAATGGGCTGTAGGATCTGACAGAGGGGCTGGGCCAGGAACAGGTGGATGGAGTGTTTGCGTGACCGAATGGAAATGAGATAGGTAGAATAAAAGAACAGCAAAATTTCAGCCTATGAATTTAATCGTTCTTTGACTCCGTTCGTGAAACTGAAACGTTTCCCGTTGAAATCAACTGAACCCATTGGTGCTATCTGCAGCACCAAAAAGCATACTGTACTTTTTGAACATTCTTTTTGGGTTTATTTGGGGAAAAAAAGGAAATCATGAAAGATAACCTTAATTATTGCTGTGTTCTTGGTGTTCTTTCTCTTCTTGCCAGCACATTTACTGGGCATTTCCTGCACTAAATCAGCAAATGTAAAGCCTTCTTGCACATGACACTGGCTAGACACTGGCTATCACTAACGCTAACGCTAATGCCAATGCTAACAGTAACGCAATCTCCAGCAAGCTGCCTTTCATTCATCCAAACTAACATTAGCTTTTCCCCTCCTTCCAAGACTTGAGACTTTTGCTTCTTCAACACACTTATCTATTTTTTGTTCTTCTCGACTGTAACCCTTAACTTCTTAACACCACCACCACTCTTAACATTTTTGGGAGACATAATGAGGGCTAGTTTACTGCAAAAAAGCACAAAAAGCATTAAAACAGGAGAATACAACGACAAACAATGTAAACTACTCGGTGTTTCACGCATGAATGCTGCTACATTAAAACGCTACAAAGTATGTTTGTATGTGTATTCATGCACCGATGCTTGTTCACAGCTTGATTCCAAATTTGATTAAAAACTCTGTTCTTCAGCAGATTTGTTCATGATTAGGGGGTAAATCCAATTATCTGATTATATATAAAAATGATTACTCCCTGCCAGTTCCAGCAAACCTCAATGTGTTGGGAAAGAGTTAGACACCCTTCCGCCCTGTTTGCTCTAGAAGAGGCTCTTAAGAACATCTCAGCTGCCGCCCGAAGGCCCTGGCTGATAGTCGCTATCAGTGGCGAGATGACCAGGCGCTTAAAGACGATCACTGAGAGTTTAGCCTCTGCTATCAGCTCCAGCAAGCATCATCATGCGCAAAAGATGGCAGTCTCCTTCATCAAATCTGGAGAGAAACCCAGAGCTCACTGGTATATAACAAGCCTCCTCCACACAGCATCTGACAGGCGGCTGCAGGTTGACCTGGGAAAACAGTTGAGGTTGCGACTACAAGTCCCCGTCCAGATATGATCAGCACCTCTGAGGCCTCAAAACACCGTGTTGTACTAATCAAGGAAGCCACTGAGAGGATACGAGCCAACCCTGACTGCAGGGGTTTTGTAGGACGCTCTTTCTGCAAAGTCCAGAGTCGCTTGGGCATTGTGGGAGCGGCAAAAAAGAGAGCCATTATATCCTGTAGCGAAGCCGCAGAGAAGACCACCCGGAGGTTTCGGACTAAGAGGGCTGATCCATGGATTGCTACTAGGATGCAGATCGGGACTTGATCAACCCAAGCTGGGTCGCCTGAGCGAGGGTATACAATGTTGAGATCCATGTTTCATTTTTGGAAACCTGGGCGCTCCCACATATTAATGATAACGTCATATCTGTCCCTTTTTATGCACAATATTTCCCGCAATTTTTCTTTTAATTTAATACCAGCCTGATCCCCAGTTTCGATCTTTATATCGAACCAGGCTTTCCGGCCGCCGAGCCAGCCGGGGCTTCACGCGAAGTCCAGAGATTCCAGCGGCGGCTTGATTTTAGCAGAAAGGCTTGTTTTGGCCCTTTTTGTCTTTGTAATTGATTATCATGTGAAGGTGGCCATGCATAGCAGAGCGAATCACAAATCAAACGGAGAATGTTTGCGTGTCCGTCGGCAAACGGTGAGGGATGGCGTGCTGTTCGGGAAATATAATGTGCTTGTAATTTGGCGTTTCTGTCAGTCAGTGTGAAATATTAACTATCATGTGCCAATTCCGCCGCTTTTTTCCACGTTATGCGTCATGGACCAAGACAGCAAATCAATGCTTATCTGATTTGGAAACATGAAATAAAATGTAACTCTCTTATTTATGTCAAAAAGGGCAAAATTAAGCTTTTATGTTGAAAGCATGTTTTCGTGTATCAAGCCTGTTCCCAAATATCTACAACTCAACTTATCACAGATGAATAGACGTTATTTTTAACAAGCATGGTCTGTTTGACATCCACAGTATTTCAATGTTTTAATCATTCCTTTTACATTTGCAAAAAATAAAAATAAAAATAAAATGATATATTGATAATAACAATCATAATAATAATAATAATAATAATAATAACAGAAAATGAAATGGAACAAAAAACTCCAAAAAAATGAATAAAATGAATGAATAAAGTGTAATAAAATAAGTAAAAAAAAAGAAAAGTAATCAATGTACAATGAAATGAAAAAAAAAAAATATATATATATATAAAATTGGTTGGAACAGGAGAGTCAAGGAATAAAGAAAATTAATACATAATTGAATAGAATTTGATAATGAGCTATTAAGAAATATATAAACTGCTATTTTTACAGAGTTGTTTTTGTTATTGTTTTTTTTTACATTTTTTACTGTCTGTTTTCTGAATGAAAGCGACTTACGCAAACATGATTTAAACCAACAAAAAAAAAAAAAAAACGTAAACTTTATTGATTCCTATAGGGGTAATTCCTTTGTCACAGTAGCGTAATAGCTATGATGCTAAAAAACAACAAACATGAAATAAATATGAATATAAATAAGAATAGAGAGACAGAAGATAGAAGATAACAAGACAACCATGAATGAATAGAAAGCAGCAAAAACAACATCAGGGATAATAATGGACAACGTAAACGGTCTGTGAGGGTGAAAAATGCATAACCAGAACCAAACGACAATATAAATAGTGTGACAATAGCGATGAATAAAATAAATGAACAAAAATAGGCAGGATGTGTGCGGGCTGGGACCAACAAGGATAAGAAAGACAACTGTGTACGGGCATAACGTGAATCAGATGAGGTAGTGAGATTGTAGAAGTAGTACATGAGTTGGTTGCTGTCCAGAATGCTGTTTTACAGTCTGATATATTCTGTATCACCTAATTCATTCCAAAACTTCTCTTCTCCTCTTACTCACATCCTATCTGTGGGGCATAGCCACTAACAACATTGAGTATCGCACCTTCAATTTCTAATTTCAGACTCATCTTATTCCTACTCCATTTCTCTTCTTGTCAGTACCATGATAGTACAACGTTCAGCCTGCTCCTAAGCTTCTAGCCTTACTACCTTTCCACCTGGTCTCCTGGACACAAAGTATATCCACTTTCCTTCTCTGCATCATGTGGACCAACTCTCTACCTTTTCCCAATATTCAAATATATTCAATATTCAATATTCACCATTCTCAGTCCCAGACTCTTACCTTTCCTTTGTACAACTGCCAGGTTTCTGGGCAGGTCTAGGTTATGTTAGCTTGTTGTGTAAATGAAGAGTTGCTCTGCAGAAACTCGGTGCAAATGAGTGAAATTTGTTAGATCATATGAACTGAGGCTCCTTTGGACATTACCGGGCGCTGGCTCTGGTGGTGGATCTCTCCTGGTTCTTTGGAAGGTGCGAATGGGCTTGTTTATGTGTGCAAATCCGTCTTGGTATCGATCCCAGTACAGCGTTGTGAATTTCTGAAAGGTTGTGTCTGAAGCCCGTCCTCTGTTCAGAGATGGTTTTTCTGTTTTCACAAAAATGGCTTCTTTGACTGTTCTCTCAAACCATCTGTCATCTCCAGCCAAAATACTGAAGACGCCTCTCGGATGAGGGGTTAAATGTCTTCAAGCAAAGAAATTAAGTCATGTTGCCAAAATAAAAAGATTTTGACAAGAATTCACTATGATCCGGATGACTAAGAACCTCCACAGACATCCTCAATAATACAATAACAAAATAATAAAAAAAATAAATACATTAATAATTAAATATACACAACTAAATGAATTAGAAATGAAGGAATAAATAATTAAATAAATGAAAAATAATACATTTTACTGCCTCAACTTTGTGTCCTGTTTTATTTTGGTACTTCTTTGCCTTCCTTTTTATTCCTGTGTTTCCTCTGTCCTCTGCTCAGGAAGTGCCTTCCACGATTCCTCGCAATCTGAGTTCCTCAGCTTTCTCATCAGTCTCTTCAGCTCTCCGCAATTACTCGTTCAATTCACAATGTAATAACTTTTGTTTCATATCTATCTCTTTCTTATTGGCGCCCCGCGTAGCGAGATCTGCATGATATTCCCTTTGTTCCTTAAGTTTGACTGACTTTGTTGCACAAGAAACTACTTCTAAAGTTTGCACTTGATCTCGTGTCCTCACTTTGTACCAAACAGAACTGCCAGACAGCTTTTGACTGTCTTTTTATTTGTGCATTAAATGTGGCAAAAAGGAACCGACCTGCAAAGGATCGGCCAATCAACTTCAAGTCTCAAATAAGACATATGTGACATTCTAAGGATTTGCTTGACTGGATTTAGATTACTTTTTAGAGATTTTGTGGATTCCGTTTACTCTCTCGAGGAAACCCAGGCATCAGGATGGTGCCATTGCCATCATTCCCTCACTTTCCAATGAATGAGACTGGATGTTTTTTTTTTATTTTATTTTTTATTTTCGTTTATTTTCTATATATATTTCTATTTTGGACCAGCATTCTGCATTTACAGTTCACCCCTATTTTTTTATGCTAGAGGAACTTGGGATGGACCATGCAGGCTGCACAGGATTGTCGTGCAAACAATAGTGTCACAGCGTGGCGATGAAATAGATGAAGTGACGCGATTTACTCCAGACAGAATGGCTCGGGATGGTTTTCTGCTGTGGAGATCAGAAGTGCACGTGGATCCTGTTTGATCTCCGAACTGGATTTTTCATGGACTTGAACTCGGCACAGAGACATGCACAAACATACCCACACATACACAAGCACGCATACTCAAACAAAATAACTTCATTTATTTATTTTCCTTTCTATGTATTTATGTAGGTATGTATTCATATGTAGATTCACTGATCTATTCATTTTTTTTTCCTTTTTAATCTATTTTCTTTCATCTATTTATTTATATGTGCATGCTTTTATTTATGTATTTATGTATTAAGTTATCTATTTATATATTGACCGTTTTATAAATCCATTTTTCCGTCATCCATCTATATTTGTATATGTGTATTTATTTACTCATCCTTTTTTCTTTGCTTATTTTGTTTCCCTTAATACGCTGGCACTGTCAATGAAATATGTGAAATATGTGCAGAGGTTTCACAATGAGAGCCTTCCAGTGAGGGAAATAAATGACCCCCCCAGAACCTATAAATTGGATTCATGGTTGAGAAATAGAAATAAATAGGTCAAAAAATAAATAAAAATAAGAGGGCACACACATACACACATACAACACACATATATACACACGTATATACTGTCTACTGTATATATATGTTTGTAGCCATCAGCCTGGTTGGACTGTTTCTGGTTCTTCTGTTGATCCAGAAAGAGAAGTGATGTTTCCGTGATGTTTCCGTCCTGGCCGTGGAACAACAAGCCAGATCTTCTGGAGGATCTGCCCAAGATGGGCCCCCTGAGCCCCC
>NC_141314.1:3660000-3827500 GCF_037954325.1 Fistularia commersonii
TGTGGGCGGGCTGAAGAAGCCCAAGGACAGTTGGAGAGGATTCCAAGGAAGGATGGAAGTAGGTGAGTAAGGAAGGAAAGAAGGAATGGAAGGAAGAACAACAGAGAAAGGATAGAGGGAAAGAAGGAAGGAAGGAAGGAAGGAAGGAAGGAAGGAAGGAAGGAAGGAAGGAAGGAAGGAAGGAAGGAAGGAAGGAAGAACAACAGAGAAAGGATAGAGGGAAAGAAGGTAGTTTGGGAGTAAGGAAGGAAGGAAGGAAGGAAGGAAGGAAAGGAAGGAAGGAAGGAAGGAAGGAAGGAAGGAAAGAAGGAAAGAAAGAAGGAAAGAAGGAAAGAAGGAAAGAAAGAAGGAAAGAAGGAAGGAAGGAAGAAAGGACGAAGGATGGAAGGAAGGAAGGAAATAAGGAAGGAAGGAAAGAAGGAAGGAAGGAAGTAAGGACGAAGGAAGGAAGGAAGGAGGGAAGGAAATAAGGAAGGAAGGAAAGAAGGAAGGAAATAAGGAAGGAACAAAGGAATGAAGGAAGGAAGGAAGGAAAGAAGGAAGGAAGGAATGAAGTTCAGAGGGAAGGAACGGAAGAAGAAAGAAAAGAAGGAAGGGTACAAGGACAGGAGTGCAAAGGAAAGGAGGGAAAGAAGGAATTAAGTTCATTGAGGATGTTTGGAAGGACAGAAGTTTGGAGGTTGATTGACAGCTGACCCTGTGATTGACAGCCGAACCTGTGATTGACAGGCGGCCCGTCTAGGTTAAACCCTCCTGCTCCAATCGGCATCGGCTCGGCCACCTCAAGGTCCCGATGAATGAATGAATGAATGGACGATGAATAAATCTTCTAATGAAACCAAAATATGGCTTATCAAGCAACAGTATTGTAATTACGCGTAATAGTTGTATAAAGTAAATTGAATTACGAAACGACACGAGACAAAATGAATAATTAATATGCATTTTAGTGTTAGTGCTTGTAAAAAAAAAAAAAACCACCACGTCACCCTATACGGTGTATGCGTGAGCGTCGCCAGCGTTTGTGTGTATGTGTGTGTGTGTGTGTGTGTGTGTGTGTGTGCATGTGTGTGTGCAGGTGCGAATTTACATCCTGGACTGCCTCAGCCTCAGCTGCTCGGAATCAGCTCGGGGTGATGAATCTCATTTTATCCACCGGAGACAGGCGGGGGGAATAAAAAAAAAACAGTCACGGACATTGCGGCGATGGCGGACGTGCGGCACATGTGTAAACGGCCCCGGAGCTAATTCCCCCCAACGGTGGCTCCTTCGCGGGCCCGACGGATCGAGCTCGTAAAGTTTTATGCGGCCGTTTGAAAAATGCGGGATGCGGCCAAGCCCGTAAAAGCGGCGCAATGCAAACATCAAATCTGCTTAATCATGTTAGCGGAACGTCGGCGGAGCGAGGAGAAACGCGCCGGCGTTCCGAAGGCGGCCTCGCGCTCAGAATTCAGAACAGGCGATTGAAAAACAAAAAAAAAAAAAAGCCTTGCGTGCCTTCTTCTGTCCTGGTTCCTATTTTTTTCAAATTTGTTTACGCGCAGCCTAACGACTTGGTGAAAGCCATTAGCATCCCGTCTGAGATGCTAATCTCGACAAGGAAAAAAAATCAACGCAGCCCCTCATTCTTTGTTAAAAACACAGAAGAAGTTGGATTAAAATGAATCAATGAGAAACTAAAAAGCAGTTAATAGCTGGTTTTGCACTTTTTGCAGTCCCTAGAACCTTTTCAGGAAGTCGTCTGTTTCTGCGTTCGGACAGGAAGTAGAGCGTCTGTTCCCAAAACTGTTTGAGCTCCTCTTTGGAGTCAGGCTTTTTTTACGGTTTGTCATGTAGGTGCTTGCTGATTGGTGGATCTCACAAGCTACGCCCGTTACCAGACACCTCTTTTGGACCATGGAGCGACATTTTAGAAAAATCATTGTGGACTGACAAAGCAGTCAAGGCTCTTCTGGCCTGGCGAAGACGCCGCAGCATACATGTTCTGCATGGCGGAAATAATAGCCACGGATGATCAGATGGGTTGAAATGTTTTTATTTCCTCTCTGTGCTACTTCGCTGTCTGAAAACCCCGCTATTAGCTAACTCCGTTCTTGTTTTGGTCAAAATGTTGCTGTTCCCCTGCGAGCCATAGGAACTCTCTTGAAGCGTAGCAGGCCAGGAGACCTTCAACCTCTTGGTTGGCCAAAACGTTGGCCTGTTTCTCATTAGGCCCATTTTGTAGCAACAAAACAGGTGACCAGTGGCTATGATAGCTTTTAAAAATGTCTCTCTGCAGTCCGCAAGGAGTATCTGGTAATGAGCTAGCTTCTGAGCTCCACTGCGCACCAACGTGTGTTCCTGTAGAACCGTAAAAAGACTCGGAGTAGGAGATAAAATAGTTTCGGTCCCCATATGTTGAAGAAATAGCTGTTCCAGGTGCTCCTAAAGGTTCCTCTCTGATTTTGGCGCTTAAGGTACATGTTGCGGATGCTCCCGTCAAACAACTCCCAACTGCGGTCCCTTACTGCCTATGAGAACACAAATGAAAAGTTCCCCTGGGGGAGGGGAGTTCTTCAAACAAAATTCAAGCAGGAAAGTTGTTAGCACTGAGGTCTTTTCTGTCGTGAGGTCGCTCTCATAAACCCTCTCTGCACCTGCTGTTGCTACACAAACTTGACCTCCCAACAAACATGGAACCCTTGTGAACAACAACAATCATCAGTGGCCCAATGATTGATCCCTGTGGTACTCCAGAAAAAAAATAGTGGTTCCTGTGAGGTTTATTTTGCCTGTGAGAACTTTTGCGTCTCCATAAAAGTAGAATGTCAAGGGGAACTAGAGGTTAGTTATCGGGCCTGACAGCATTCACCGGCACGTGATACCTTTCGACTTTGCAAAGGGTAAAGGAACTCTCTACATCCTGGAGCAGCTGAAGGAGACACTGCAAAAAATATGGAGACCTCTCAGATATGGGATCAAAATAGTTGATATGCATGTTTGACCCAGATGGTGTGTATGTGTGTGTGTGTGTGTGTGTGTGTGTGTGTGTGTGGGGGGGTTCTCACACTTTGCCCCCTCTTCACTATTTTAGTTTCTGCTGTTGTTCTGAGCTAGCGCAGAAGCATGCGACTCACATACTATCTAGAGAGCTGTGAATGTAAACGAGTCAATGTCACGTCTAGATCCAATCTGGATGTATGCGTGCTTGCGTGTGTGTGTGTGCGTGTGTGTGTCTGTGTGTGTGCGTGTCTGTCTGTCTGGAGGGGTGGGGTTGGGTCACCCGCTTGAGCTGCCATCAGAAAACCCCCCGGCGCAGTCGTTCTTCCCAGCGTGGCACCTGCTGGTATGCGGGTCGCCCAAGGGCGGCGAACATCTGAAGGGCGAGTCCATAAGAGGCCTGACACACGGGGAATGCCGCCACCATGAGAAACATGTAAAAGCAAGAAAAGGTCATGGGCTATGGGGTGACAGGAGCGGGGGGTCACATGATTCTGGCAGTAATCTCCGTGCTTGGCTGCCAGGTGCTCAGACCGGAGGACGGGGTAGCGTGCCATCCCGGGAAGTAGTTTGCACCATTTTTAGGATACCCTGGCTTTACTTTATGGCCAACGGCCCCAACTCACCCCCTCCCCATTTCACCGATTGACCCCCCCCTCGGCCTCCCCCGGCCCCTGCATGCTCCGCCGGCGCCCCTTCTCGGAGAAATCAGCCGCTGGAGGTCACGAACGAGTAACACTTCCTTCCCGCCTCGCCGTCTGTCGATGAGTCACCCTCTAGAACGCCCGGCAGCTTCCCTTTAACTGTTAAGTGCCTCCTGCCGTGCCTTAAAGTGCCGGGTAATAATAGTTCTTTATTTTTACCGCGCAGAGACGAGGGGAAAAATCATTGCGTGAAATCGGATGAGGAGAACGTCCTTGCTTGCAGAGATTTCGCCCATGTGACACAGATGGCGAGAAAAAAATGGAAAAAAAGGAAAAAAAAGCAGAGCAGGATTTGTCACTCGTCCTGACCGTTGGGTCAAAGTCAACTCTGCCTGGTGGCCTCGTCTCCAGTGGAAAGCCTCACCCGTTGTCTGATTGGCTGGAAAACAGTCAAAATGAACATGTACAACGTGGTCTATGCTAACATTCGATTCACTCCAAATAATCAAAATTTAAAAAAAAAAGGTGGCAAGAAGCGGGGTTGAAACTGGACTGGTTGCCTGTCAATCCCACAGTCAGCTGTCAATCACACGACCAGCTGTCAATCACACGGTCAGCTGTCAATCACACATTCAGCTGTCAATCAAACGGCCAGCTGTCAATCACACATTTAGCTGTCAATCACACAGTCAGCTGTCAATCAAACGGCCAGCTGTCAATTACACATTTAGCTGTCAATCACAGTCAGCTGTCAATCACATGGTCAGCTGTCAATCAGACATTTAGCTGTCAATCACGCGGCCAGCTGTCAATCACACATTCAGCTGTCAATCACACAGTCAGCTGTCAATCACAAATGTAGCTGTCAATCACACAGTCAGCTGTCAATCAAACGATCAGATGTCAATCACACAGTCAGCTGTCAATCAAAAGGTCAGCTGTCAATCACACAGTCAGATGTCAATCACACAGTCAGATGTCAATCACACATACAGCTGTCAATCACGGGGCCGCATATACAGAAACCCAACCATCCACCCTCTCATCCGCACTTAGATTTACATTCCTCACTGAACCTGCTGACTGTATTCAGGAAGATGGAGAACCTGGAGGGAACCCAAGCTGGAGAGCATTGAAAGAACCCTGGTAGGAGAACATTGAGTGTCCACACAAGTGGAAACCCAGTCAGCTGATTGAACCCTGCAGCGCAGGTGTGGTCGACGACCGATCGCTAACATTTCAGGAAGAGACGACCACCGGAATCCTCCAAAATAAAAGCCCACAGCTGGAAGGTCAACGACAAAAGGTAATCCTGCTCTCTGTGGAGCAGGGAGTCGAAGCGGATCCGTAAGCGCAGACTTTCAGAGGAACGCGGTTCCTCTCTTTGTTATTTACATTCGTTTTTATCAGATGAAGGCAACGGCGCTTCATCGTCAGCGTAGAGTCGCATGTTCCCACGGTGACAGCTGAACCAGCCGTGGTGGGAGCCGGCAGAGAACTAAGGTTCATAACTCTTTTTCCTTTTTCAATCAAGCGATCAATTGGCTTTGATTCCTCTTTAATTACCTGTGCTGTAATTTATTGATCAGGGCTGTAGATGGGATCAATAATGGGAAGCTGTATCCTCTGCACACACACACACACACACACACACACATGTACACAGAAATACAAGTGCACACGTGCACACACGGAGGCACAGACATGCAGGTAAGCACATCCAGAGGCATGTCCGCACAAACCCACACACACACACAAATACACACACACTTGTACACATGTGTACACACACATGCATCCACATAAAAAGGCATGCCATTACATACGCGGACACACACACACACAGGTGCGTGCTTGTTTACATGATCAAAAACATACACACACACTTGAGCTCCACATGTAAAATCATACTCATTCATTTGGGCAGTTTTAAAACACACACACACACACACACGCAAAATACACACACACACAGAATCACAGATACACCGATGTGCAGATGTACACACATTCAGGTAAGGACATACAGAGGCATGTCCACACACACACACACACACACACACACACATACACACACACACAATCACAGATGCACAGATATGCACACACATGTAGGCACACACATAGATGCACGCACATACACACATGTAGGCGCATACACACATACTGTACATGTTCAAACACACGCATGCACTTCAGCCCAACATGTGGACAGTCAAGCTCATTAATTAAGGCAGTTTGAACACACACACACACACACACACACACACACACACACACACACACACACACACACACACACAGGAGACGCCGTAAATTGTCCGAAGTGTGAATGGTTGGACCTTTGATTGACAGGTGACCCTGTGATTGACAGCACCACCACCTGATACGGTTAATATTTCATCTCTGCTGCCGAGCGCGCCTTTCCAGGAGTTATTTGTTCGATTTATCATTACGTATTCTCAGTTTAGTCACACTGCACCACCCGGATATTAGACACAAACTCGTCAGTTGCACCTTTTTTTAAATTCTATTCTCATTATTTGAATTTTAATTTGATCCTGGTTGCAGGTTTAGACTACTTTTTCTGATGTGTTATGCCGGCGGTTGATGCCGTCGCCCGAATTTTGCCGCGACCTGCAGCTGCAGTCGGGGGGTGGGGGGTGGGGGGGGCAACGCAGGCTGACACGTCAACAGACTTACAGCGTGTCGCCAAACAGAGGACGTGTTGACGGTGTAAACAGCGAACACAAAGGATTTCCACCCGGACCCAAACAGAGCCCGTGGAGTTGCAGGCCGTGGGAAGCGATGTTGACTCAACAGTTTACTGACCAGACTTTTTTTTTTATTTGAATCTGTCCAACCAGCGGGCGAGCATGTTCTGTTCATCGAGATACTTGATCCTGGAATTAAAATAAATGAATATATATATTATATTGTTATTATTATTATTATTATTATTATCATTATTATTATCCATCTATTTGTGAATGCTTATGCTGTACTTATCCTGTACCCCCTAGTGTCAGAGTGGAGCTGGGGACCAACATTATCACTATAATTAGAATATTATTAGGATTATTAGGATTCTTTTGATAATTTAGCCATTCATCAATACATTCATCATCTACATCGCTTATCCTGTCCTCAGGGTTGGTTATTATTATTATGATGATTATGATAATGGTGATGATGATGATTATTATTATAATATTCATTAACTTATTTGGAGTCCATTTTTTGTAATTATTACAGTAATAAAAGTCTGGGGTCTATTATCATTATTATTATTGTTATTACTTAAACATTTCTTATAAGTAAGAAAATCATGATGTGCAATTCTGCAGTCATGATAAAAATACATTGCCCTCAGCAGAGTAAAGAAAACAGAGACAGGCCAGAGTCAGAATTATTTTACGGAAAATAACAAGAAAACAAACAAAAAAAAAAAATCATGGATTTGGAGTTTTTAAGAATAAAGATATTTAAAGAAGGGGACATTTTTATGTTTTTCCCCCAAAAACATTTTCTGAAAAAGCCCAAAAGTTGGCACTTAATTACAAAATTTGCCTTGTAAAAAAAATGAAATTACTTCTGTTTTATACATTTTTTTAAATAAAAAAATAAAAAATATTTGTGCGAGGCTCTACAACGCCACCCCTCCCCGCCACCTCTCCACCTCTTGCCGCACCCTCTCATCTCTCCCACCACTGTTCAGACGGGGAGATGTCGCGGGAACCTGCTTTGTAATAAACCTGTCATTATATCCTAATGCATGTGGTGTTTACTGTAACAAAGAGCACTGCATGGGTGAGAAGAATAAATATCAAAACAAAACATTGCATGTGAACAGGGGGGATATTTTTTTTTTCTGATGCCTGGCCGTGTAATTGTTCGCAGCATCGTGTTACGACAACTTCCATAACAAAAAGGGGCCCGGGTGGTACGGTCCGAGTAGTGGTTCGGGAAAATATACTTTATTTTTTAAATGATCAAGGAAGCCTGAATTAAAGACCGCACACTCAGGGAAAGGCAACTCTGTTCTAGGTAATACATTTCAGGTTCTTCCAGATTACACCAGGCTCATATTACACAGTAACAAAACACTGCTTGTTTTTTTTGGGTCAACCCTCCCCACACCTCAACCTCAACCCCAGGGCCCGAGAAGCCTTAAATACCACCACGACCTGCTTTTTTTGAAAAATCTTTTTAAGCATGAGAGGCGAGACAATAATGAGGGCACGATTATAAACGAGTAATAAAAAGGTCATAACTGTAATGCTCTGTTTCAGCGCCGTTATTATTAAAGCTACCGACCGCGGAGTGCTTGTAACCACCTGAGAAACAGTGGCTGATGAGAGACCCAGCACATTGGACCGGCGCGGCAAAAAGTTATGTTGAAGGTCACGTGACTTATCCAAAAATCAAACGAGGTCGTGAGAATTTTTTTCAAGAATTCTTTTCGCTTCCAGGATTCCAAAGAAAAAAACAAACAAAACAAAAAAAAATAATTTCACGAGCCTGCCTCTAGGGGGCGCTGCAGTAGAAAATGGAATATATGGGATTAAACCGTTATGTTACGATAATCTGCGTTTACCGTTATGACTGGTATACAGGCGAAGTGGGATTTCAGACGTGCTACGTTGGCGGGACAATCGTTTATTGATCCGGGTGCGATCATGTGATCAGGTGAAGTGGGAAAGCCCTGGAGTCTAACTGTAAAGATATTGATCGCTTTGGAAGTAGGGCATAACAAGTGCATAAACAACACTTGTTATGTCACTGGAAATGTGCGGATGTTTATGTTGATGGCTGTGGGGTGTTTTTGCGTTATGTGTTTGTGCGTGTGCGTATGTGTTTGTTGTAGTATAGAGGCTCCGCCCCCTTCACACACTCATTCATCATTATCTGTTTACTACTCAACAATGGGGTCAAACTCTTGTGTGTGTGTGTGTGTGTGTAGCCATGTGTATATGTGTGTGACTCTCAAATATATATATTTATATATCTGACAAGGCCACGGTGGCCCAGAGGGGATGAATATTGTATTTTTGTGAAACGTTGTCATGTTTTTTAGAAACATCTTTGATCTTTGTGTGTGTGTGTGTGTGTGTGTGTGTGTGTGTGCGTGTGTGTGTACGTTGGGGGGGCAACCGTCATGACAAGAAGGAACGTCGCAAAACATCCAGACAGGAAGAAACGTAACGTAACACAACAGAGCAGACCTGGTTGTACGGAGGCCGTGTACTGTAAACACACACACACACACACACACACACACACACTTGCTGGGAGACACAGAGCAGGCAGACGCGGCCCGTTGTCGCTGAAGGCCTACCAAGCAAGGAAATGTTTGTTCTGTCTCGCGTCTGTGGAAAAACACAGGGTCAAAGGAAAAAAAAAAGAGACTCGGGAACGAAAAACATCCCAGGATGGCGTTTCCATAACGATCGGTCCCGCAGGACACAACACACACACGCACACACGGATGAAAAGAAGCGCATCGTTATGGGTTAGTAGGTTTCCAGAAGTCCAGGTTGGACTTTTATGGAGTTTTTATCCTTTTTGCCAAAACTGAAGCCTGGTCTGTGGTCAAGTGACCAGGTCTGGGTCACGTGACCAGGTCTGGGTCACATGACTGGTTCTGGGTCACCTGACCTCCCACTTTCACAGAGCCAGGCTCTCCACGTTCTCCTGCCTGGGGCCACGAATGTTCTCCTACCTGGCTTCAATCCTTGTTGTCTCATTGTTTTTTTTTTTCCAGATTATTATTATCCCAGTTTTCCTCGATGTTCTCCTTCCTGCGTTCTAACCATCTTCTCCTTTTTGGGTTCTCTCCATGCTTCCCTGCCTCAGTTCTCTGCACGGTTCTCCCCATGTTCTCACCCCATCGTCCTACCACAGACCAAAGTAAAGGTTTATTTAATACCAAACTGTCCGCAGGTGTGAATGAGATTGTTTGGATGTCTCTATACGTGGCCCCTGTCCAAATTAAGCCCCGCCTCTCCAATTCTGCTTTTCCTTGTGTACTTTTCTCATTCCAGGTACATATTTGAGAACTTTTTGCTGTTGTTTTCCTTCTGCTGCTCTTCCATGGCTTTACCCATTATGTAATTGTACCCATTATGTCGATTTGTGTGTGTGTGTGTCTGTGAAGTTGCGTTTGTACAAATTAGTTTATGGTTAAGCTAGGGAAAGTGTGTGTGTTTTTACTTTCTGCCTCCTTATCAGGTTAAACTCTGACCAGAGACATGGACCGAAGCTCCTGGTTGAAGATTAACCCTTTCATCTAGTTTTTGAACCGACAAAAACTCGAATTTGAAATTGGTTGGTAATCTAATTTGAAGTCAGTTGCCTGTGACTACACTCTTTCAAAGCAAAACCAAGGTTTCATGGTTTCATTTATGACATATATAAATATATTTATGAAATCAGCAACTGAAGTTGCTGATTTGCTGAGTGTAAGACTTCAGTTGCTGATTTCAATTAAGTTAATTTGTTTTATTCTGTTCTTATGACGGTTTTGAATTTTTCAGATGTTCTGAAACAGGTTCTTCAGACACTCCAGAATGTCTCTTCCCGAAAAACCTCAATCTCCTCTTTTGGTTCCCCCATCCGGATACAACAGGTGCCTGTGTATTATAACCTTTAAAAAAATAAAGCAACAACAAAGAAACATGATGGCATCATCAGCAAAATAAACCACCAATTCACACAAAACATGGAATATGAAAACCATAATTTAATTTAATTTGATTTAATTTAATTTGATTTAATTTAATTTACAAAGTAGAAATATGAAAATATTATGGCTAATAAATTATCTATCATGGAAACAAATTGGGAAATAAATACGGTTGTTCTTTTTTCATTTGCTACTTTCGTCGTGACAGCGCTTCACCTCAGATTTGCTGCTCCTACAGATTTGTAATTCTGTGTTTTTCCTTATTACTTCTTGGTCCGGTGTAATGGGCGGGGAAGAGAGCACAACCTTTTCTTTATCGCGGAGTCAGACTGGTAGTCGTCCAGAACAGATAATCGGCTTCCATAAAGTCGTAAAACCGGGTCAATGCCATTCCCCTTTGGGGACTTCAGGGAAGTGACAAGAAATCTGGACGATGAAGGTCCGACTTGCGGAACAGAGATGTGATGTGGTGGAGCAATGCAGAACCAAACTCATTCTCTGTTTCCTACCCAGCCACATAGCAGTGTGTCTTTGTGCTGCCCAAATGGTGTTTGCGACAGCGCTAGCACGGGCTTAAGCAGCAGTATTTGCAGCGCTGTTAGCAGTGGTGTTAGCATTGGCGTTAGTAGTGGTGTTTCTGTTGGTATCGTCACTAGTGTTCATGGTGATGTTACCAGTAAGTACTAGTGGTTGTGCTAGCAATGGTGTTAATGGTGGCATTAGCGGTATTGTTGGTGGTGGTGTGTTTGGTAGTGTTAGCAAAGGTTTGCGTGCTGTTGTTAGTGGTGGTATTAGCAGCGTTGTTGGTTGGGATAGTAATGGTATTTTAGGAGGCATTAGCTGTATTGTTTGTGGTGGTGTTAGCAATAGTGTTCGTTAGCAGTGATGTTAGCTGCAGTGTGAGTGGCAGTGTTAGTAACCGTATTCATGGTAGCATCTGTGGTATTCTAATTGATGGTGTTTGTAGTGGTGTTAGCATTGATGTTTGTGATGTTGTTAGCACCAATGTTAATGGCAGGGTTAGCAACAGTGCTAGTCATGGTGTTAGCTGTATTCTTAGTAGCCTTTACAATGGTGTGCATGGTGGTGTTAGCGGTATTCTTAGTAGTCATAAGAATGGTGTACGCGGTGGCGTTAGCAATTCTGTTTGTGGAGATATTAGCGGCAGTGTTAATGGCAGCATGGGGCATGGTGTTAGCGGTGGTGTTAGCTGTATTGTTAGTAGTGGTGTTAGTAAAGTTGCCGTTTGCAGCAGTTTGAGTGGCAATTTTAGCGATGCTGTCAGTGATGGTTTATGTTGTGGTGTTAGCAATCGTGTTAGTGGTTGCATTAGCGGTGCTGCATGCCGTGGTGTTAGGTGTGGTGCTTCCAGTGGTGTCAATGGTGTCCCCAATTGATAGAAAGGTCTGGAAGAGTCAACCGCAGGAGGGACTGCTGCGTCTCGTCGTGTTCCTGGTCAAGAAGACGAGTGGGGCGCTGATGATGGCTGACAAGCTCAGGGGTCAGAGGTCAGGATGATTGACAACTGCGGCCTGACGGTCCTGACAGACGGCAGGGGAGACGGGTGGCAGGCCGAGGGCGGGATCACACATGACAGGGGCTCTGTTGTGTGTGTTTCTGTGTGTGTGTGTGTGTGTGTGTTTGTGTGTGTTTGACGGGGGAGGCTCTAATGCAGCATTTGTAATATCAGCTTAGTGAAATGGTACTTCTTTTTATTTTCAATCATTTATTTAGATCATCATCATGGAAATTTTCATCATGGAAATTTATTTTTCCAATATAATTTCTGTGAAAGTTATAAAATGAAGTCAACTTTTTACATTTTGATGAAGGAGATGGTTGAAAACCTTGTTATAAAATCTTTTAAAAAAAATACTAAAAATGTACCCAGTAAAAATCAAACAAATCAACAGAAATCCTAATGACTCAAATTGATCACCTTAATTATTTTAAGGTCTGATTAGATGTGTGTCGTTGGTAATTTATGGCCATAAAATTAAGTGAATGAATAAATTGATAAATAAATAAAACATGATAGCACTTAAAGTTTTACTGTTTCCAAATAAAACTACCATAAAAGTACTGAATCATTTCCTGCACCTTTTTTTGGGGGGGCTATGAAAGTCAGATTTGCAGAAAGGTTGATATGATCATCAGTCAAGGGCTGTTATGTGTGTGTGCATTTGTGTGTGTGTGTGCGTGCGTGCGTGCTTTTGTGTGTCTGTGTGTGTGTTCACCTGAATGACTGAGGGCGGACTTAATGAGTAAACCACAGCTCTCTCTCCCTGTATCTCTCTCTCTCTCTCTCTCACACACACACACACACACACACACACACACACACACACACACACACGCTGACCTCTGTGCCTCCCTTTCTCCCGCTTGCCCTTCACGCCGCTGTGTGTGTGTATCGCTCAGCCGTCCTGCAGCTGATATGCTGACTGCAGCATTTTCTTTCCTCAAAGGCAAACCATTAACAGTGACACACGGCAGCCTGACACCGTGCACACCTGATAATCGAGCCACACCTCCTTTGCCCCGCCGTCACCGCCATGCACACACACACTAAGACACACACACGAGGACACACAAATCCTATGATTGCCAACTCTGTCAAAAGATCAAGTGTGTGTGGACGATAAGGCGCCGCCATCGACCTCCTCAGGATCAAAGTCGAGCAAAAACTGACCGCAGGAGCGCCTTTGCTCCATTCATGGACTTCACACACACACACACACACACACACACAAACACACACACACGCAGAAGTTCCTGGAAGTCCCTGCTCTGAGGTTGGGCCACAGTGGAGGCGATTGGGGGGGGGGAGTCAGTTCAGACTGTATTCTACGACACACACACACACACACACACACACACAGTCTCCAATACGCGCCGATATTTACATTAAACCTCAAAAAGGAGAACATTTACCAATCCGTTGTGATCACTTCCTCCAGTCATGGAGGTGCGGCTGGTTCTGACTGATGCTTTTACTGAAACTCAGTGTTCTACATCTTCCTCCCGCAGTCCAAAACAGCGGATTTAGTAAAGAATCGAAGTTGTATGTAGGAACTGGAGGGTGAACGGGCGGGCGTAACCCTGTGGTTGACAGTGACCTGTCCAGGATGAGCCCCACCCCTCGGCCCGACATGTCCGACAACCCAGACCCGCTTTAAATGCAGCACCGTCCTGGTTTCCGGCGCCGTTCGCCGTCTTGATGATAAGCTGACGTCTTCTAATTAAGGGGCCAAATCCTTGGACGCCGTTATGCACGTGCATGCTGTATAGCAAACGCACACTGGAGTGTGTGTTTATAATCCCCTGCTGCCGCTTTTGTTGAATCAGGGGTTTTGCAGCGCCGGGTTTCTGTCATATGATCAACTGTGTTTGTGTGTGTGTGTGTGTGTGTGTGCACGTTGAGCAGGGTCCCCTCATGGCGAGCGGGAAAGTTATTGATGCCACTGACCTTCAGGCCGCGAAATGACGACAGTCTACTCAATAATGGATTGGACTGCTCTTATGGGGAGGATTCTGAGTGTGTGTGTGTGTGTGTGTGTGTGTACGTGCACGCCTGTTTTGCATTTCAGCAGCTCTTTTTTACCAGCGCATTCCTGAGGGGTTTCGTTTTCGGAGGAAAACTAAACCTGCATTTTTCTCGTCCACCTGCACGTTCTCCTGGGTGAAGAGGGGGAAGCTGTTCTTCAAAATGGCGTCTTCGTCCAAAGCGGCGTTCTACATGTGGAACGTCTGATGTTTGGAGGACAAGCGAGCAGAGAGGATGGGACGGAGTGTTAACATGACCTGGATTAGCTTGCTCGGTTCAGGTTTTGCCTTGCTACCTCAGGGACTCCATCCCGACTCCACATATGGAGATGTTTGGTTTCACCGTAGCAATGCTTCACAGTGTGAAGGTTCTCCGTGTTCTCTCCAGGTTCTCCTGCATAGATCTCTCCATGTTTCTTGCCTGGGTTCTCTCTCTGTGTTCTCCAAATGTTCTCCTGCCTGGTATCTCCCTAGGTTCTCCTAGAGTCCAAAACAACCAGAAGGTTCACTGAAGATGCTAAACCATCCGTTTTGAGGGGATTAGTGTCTCTAAATGTTACCCTGTGATTGAAAGGTGACCCATCTGGCCCCGCCTCTTTACGAATGAATGAATGAATGAATGAATGAATGAATGAATGATGTATGTGCTACATTCATGTCTGGGTGATTCTCATAAAAACAAGAGTGGAGGTTTATAAAAGAAGCGCATCCAGTTACCACACATATTAGCATGTATAGCTTTTGCTATCAGCTAAAAAATAGTAACATGGTAAAGACACACAGTCTCAGGTTCCTGTGTATCACATCCGGGCAGTCTCACACACACATACACACACACACAAACACAAGCACACACCTATCGTCAGCGTTCAGGGGGAAAGGCCGAGGCGGCGGATGTCCGCCGTATGTTTCTCCCAAATGTCAAGAGCATGTTGGGATCCCGGGAGGCTCGGGATCCCAACATCCGAAACTTTTTTAATATTAGCTTTGCAGAATCCTGCAGTTTGCCTTGGATTTGTTTGGGGAAAAGAGAAAAACGGATAATTCAGAAAGATCTGAACGCAGAGTCGGAGCCGAGGAAGAAGGGAATGGTTGCATGTCTTAATACGATGCATGAATGACGGGGTGATGGTTGTATGTCTCTATTTGATGCAAATATGAGAGGGTGAATTGTTGTATATCTCTATATGATGTGAATGAAAGGGTGAATGTTGCATGTTTCTACATGATGTGTGTCCCTTTATCATGTAATGAGAGGATGAATGGTCATATAGTGCACGTCTGTTTGTGCCAACTGGCGTCTGGTCCAGGCTGAACCTCACCTCTCGGCCAATGACGTCCTGAATAGGCTCCAACATCCCTGGTTGTAGGATAAGTGGTAAAGAAAATAAATATATGAATGAATGAATTAATGAATGAAGTGAACTCGGCAACCATTTAATATATCACACAGAAAGAGAAGGACAAGACAAAAAACTCGGCTGTATTTTCCTCCGCCGATGACCTGAAACTTGCAGAACACAAACAGGAAGAAGAAGAAGAGGGAGAGAAAGAAGAGGAGGAAAAACCCACGAGGATTCCAGTTTCTCGATGAAAAGATGTCTTGAGTTTGTTCGCAGATGTCGGTCCGAATTGCAGCGTGGGCGGAGCAGGAGGTAGAAGCAGGTGACGACGAGTTGAGGTGAGGAAAACGAGGAGGAGGAGGAGGTGAAGGATCAGGAGGAAAACCAGGGCTGCTGTGTATTTTATTCATGGGTCGGGCTTTTTTCGACAGATGTGTTTTTTTTTTCTTTGCCGGAGTCAGAGAGGAAGAAGCAGAACCCAGAGAGCAAACAGAGATGGAGGAATGTGTGGTGTGGTGGGGCGTGGCATGGCGTGACGCGACAGAGCTAGTAGCAACATAGCATAGCGTGAGGTGCATAGACTTTACATATGAGGGCTTGGTGTGACGTGGAGTAGTGTGCTGTGGCATGGATGGATGAAACTTGACGTTGCTTAGCGTAGTGTAGCTTGGTTTGGTGTGACGTGTCGGGATGTGAGTTGGGGTAGTTTGGTGTGGCATGGTGGCGTGATGTGGCATTGGCGAGGTGTGGTGTGGTGTGATGTTACGTTGCATGACGTGACGTGACGTGACGTGATGTGACATGACGTACGAGAAATGACGTGCTGTGACGTGACGTGACGTGTCGTGGTGTAGCATGGCCTGGCGTTGCTTGGGTTGATGTGGCATAGCATGGTGTGACATTGCCTGGCAAGTCAAAGCATGGTGTGATGTGATGTCACGTGACGTGACGTGACGTGACGTGACGTGGCGTGACGTTACGTGACGTGACGTGACGTGACGTGACGTGACGTGACCTGACGTGACGTGACGTGACGTGACGTGACCTGACGTGACCTGACCTGACCTGACCTGACCTGACCTGACCTGACCTGACCTGACCTGACCTGACCTGACCTGACCTGACGTGGTGTAGCATGGCTTGGCGTTGCTTGGGTTGATGTGGCGTAGCATGGTGTGACATTGCCTGGCAAGGCAAAGCATGGTGTGATGTGATGTCACGTGACGTGACGTGACGTGACGTGACGTGACGTGACGTGACGTGACGTGACGTGACGTGACGTGACGTGACGTGACGTGACCTGACCTGACCTGACGTGACCTGACGTGACCTGACGTGGTGTAGCATGGCCTGGCGTTGCTTGCCTTGATGTGGCGTAGCATGGTGTGACATGACCTGGCATGGCATAGCATGGTGTGATGTGATGTTGCGTCAAGCGATGAAGTGTGGCGTGATGTGGCACTGCATGATATGAATTGGAGTAGTGATGCATGATGTGGTGTGGCATGACATGGCATGGTGTAGTGTGTTGTAGCATGACGCGATGTAGCATGGCGTGATGTAACATTGCGTGGTGTGGCGTGATGTGAATTGGAGTAGTGTTGCATGATGGGGTGTAGCATGACATGGCATGGTGTGGCATGGCGTGATGTAACATAGCATGGCATGACTTGCATAGATGCGATGTGATGGGCGTGTTTCGGCGTGATGTGATGCGACGTGGCGTGGCATGATGTGATATAGCGAGGTGTGGTGTGGATAGATGTTGTGTGGCAAAGTGCGATGTGGCTAACATGGTGTGACATGCGTGACACGGCGTAGCATTGCAGCATGTTGTGGTGTGACGTGATTTGATATGACGTGGCGTGCTGTGATGTGTTGTGATGCGATGTTGCGTTGCATGGAGTGATGTGATGTGATGTGGCATAGTGTGCGGTTACTGGTGTTACCTCAAGCTGCCTTGTCCTCATATGAGGACACTGGTTTTGAAAAAACAGCTCCCACTTTGGACAGAGTTTATCATCTCTGTTTGCAAGGAACCAACCTTTGATTGGCTGTGTTAACTGTCACTCAATTACTGTGAAAGGCAGGGGGCGGTGCTTAAAGTGCAGGTGTGCAGCAAACCAGGCTCTACCTTGTAAATAAAGTTGAAGGAGTTGAAGTCACTTTTTTTCCTCTCAGGTTTTCCTGCTGGAGGCTGATAAATGATTCAAGGAGCAGATCTATTCTGGTCGTCCAGCCGCAGAGACACAGCTTTCCTCCTCCTCCCTCCATCCCTCCCTTCTGCACTTTTACCTTCCTCTTTCTTTTTTGTTTGTTTTTGTTGTTTGGGGTCTTTTTCTTTTCCCACAAACCTCTGCTTGTCTTCTCACTTGGTCTGGCAGCAGCATTATCATTCTTAGCCAGGGATGAACCATGCATGTGCGTGTGTGTGTGTGAGTGTGTGTGTGTGTGCTTGCGCGTGTGCATGCACAGTGTGTTTTGTATTTCTGTCATACTACAGCCGCTGGTGTCCGCTCTCCTTTGTGACCAGCTGCTATTTGCAGAGTGTATCACATGGGCATGACAGGGACACGTATACACACACACACACACACACACACACACACGCACACACACAACCAGACGCACACATCGGCACACATCACAAATACCTGCATACGCATACAGTAGTGACCTTCACACACATGCAATTCACACACTGTATTTGGAAAACATGAACACACACACACACACACACATACACACACACATAGGCTGCTGTGTTAACCATCAACAAAAGTCGAGCTGCTGGTCTCAGTCATATGACCCTGACCCCTCTTTCCAACTGACTTCTCCCTCCAATCAATAGCTCATTAATTAATCTATTTAAGAATATATAAACGATTATTTTTTGTCTACATATCAGTATTTTTTCAAATAATAGATTTATTATTTCTGGTATTATTTTTGGATATGTTTTTTAATGTCATTATTTCAAGATGTGTTCTGGCAGACAGTATTCTTTTGCTGATGATGTTATCTTTTTTTTTGCAGATTTTTGGACCACACCTTTTATTTTGGTTATTTCTTTTTTTTTAATTTGTGATTTAAAAAAAAAAAAGTCTCCAGGGTCTCTATGCAGCGCTGTGATTGACAGGCAACCTTTCCAGGTTAAACCCTTAATCTCTTACCAAATGTCAAAACTAATGTTTTGCATTTTTGATTATCTGTTAATTACACACCATTATCTATACATTTATTTACTTTTTAAATTGGCAGCAAAAGTCTTTTTTTTCAAGAGCAGCGAATCTGTCCTAATTCAAGTAAGGAATGACCTTCAAATGGAGCCTGAAATGACCTTGAAAATAATCAACAGAATTTTCTTAAACAATTCCTGGAACCAGAAACCTGAAATGATGTGGAGTCAAAGTGTTCGTTGGGGGTGGTGTGTGTGCATGTGTGTGTTTGGGTGTATGTGTGTGTGTGTGTGTGTGTGTATGTGTGTGTGTGTGTGATCACTGATGTCGATCCAACAGTCGGCATGACAAAAGTGAGGAACATGAAGAAGGACGTTGGTGTCAGTGAAAATAGAAAAATATAAATTGGATTTCCCCCAAGCAGATTTATTGTGAAGCTTTTTATTCATCAGAATAAGCCTTGAAAAAAAAAAAATTTTTTCCTGCAATGACAGATATCCCATAATCTCCCGCCGGTCAGGAGACAGGCATTAAATTTGCACATTCTTATTTTTTTTATAAGTTTTTACATTATCTTGTTATTATTGATATTTTCCGGCATCTTCCTCTTGCCTTTTGAGGGTATTTTCCAGAAACGGTAGGTACTATATGCAGTACCGTGTAGTACCAATGCAGTGTTCACTCATTCATTCATCATCTAAACTGCTTATCCTGCACTCAGGTTCTCAGGGGTGCATATGTCATATAGACACATACAAATATTCATTCATTCATATACATGTCATATAAAGGCTTACATACCCTCTCATTTACGCTCATAGAGTTGTACAAAAATTCAAATGTCATTTAGAGATTTCTCGTCAAAATCCTCTTGGCGTGGCAACTGGACTCGAATTTCTTCCCTTGGAGACGTTTCAGCCCTCATCTGAGAGGCTTCTTCAGTTCCGATGGCCTGTGCGGAGTTTCCAAATATTACTGCCAGCGTTGTGGGTGCGTCGAGGTGACTTGATATGCAAAGGGGAGAGTTAATCAAAACTAGGTCAGTGGGGGTTGTTGTTAGATGGGAACACAGGTTCAACTTTTGGGGAAATATCTGAAAAGTCTGAAAAGGTGAAGCCGAACTTCTCAGAATGTGAAATAAAGGAGTTAAACTTTGGGTTACATGGACTGAGGCTCAGGTGGAAGTTGGGGGATCCATCTGAGTTGTTTGCATTTCAGCCCGACCTCATACAGAGACGAAACAACCATTCACCATCTCTCAATACAAAATTTCCTTTCCTTTTTCTCTTAAGCTGGGGACATGCTATGCAACCGTCGCCGTGGTTACCAATGTTGAAAAGAGTCTGAGTTCACACTGTTCTTGCAGATATCTTCATGAGGACTGAAGCCTGTGGATCAGAGTGATGATGGTTAACAGACGACGTGATTGGTCGAACCAACCAGGAAACCTGACCGTACCATGACAGGGACCATGTCTACGAGCCAGAGTTGGAGCGTTGACAAACATGGAGGACAAATGGCTAGCTGTCGCGGCTGTTAGCCCAGTCGGGGCCCTGTCCGCCATCATTGTAGTCTAGTACTGTAGTGCGTCAGCGCATGGTTGCGTCTTTTTTGACGTTCCCGCCAGTTCCCTTCGTCTCCAGTCTGAGGCTACTTCCTGTGTCCCGCTCCCTCTTTTTCATTGTCCGTTAGCGACAGGTGTTAGTGCACGATTGCGGTCCAGGGGATTTGATTGACAGCGACAGGCGGGGTCTGCGCCCATCACATACTGACAGGTTTCTGTGCAGACTAGCCAAGCCCACTGGCCAAACTAGCCACGGCCACTATCCTCAATTAGCTTGGTTACAGCATGCTATTGCCCCCAAAGGGGGGATTTTTATTTCCTATTCTGTTTTTTTTTTTTTTTTTTTTGTGTTTCATTCAATTACTTTTTGCTGATTTAAATTATTTCCTTATTATTATTTCTTGATTTCTCTCTATTTTATTTAAATATTCCGTTTCAAACCCAGTTTTGCTTTCGCTGATTGCTGATGGTTTTTAGGTGACTTAGCGCACAATTTGACATGTAAGTCTATCTACACACACACGCACGCGTGTGCACACACACACACACACACACACATGTTTATTCGCCTTCTGTGCTTTTGTTTTTCACATGTGATGTTGGGTTTAATGTAAATTCCTCCAATATTAAATATTTTAGATATTGACACTATTTCTGACAATATTCATCACCCCCCCACACACACACACATCACATAGATCTGTCACCAAAGACAGCACTCTCCGTTTGTTTTCCACCTCATCGACACGTGTATGTTTTTACACGCATGTGTGTGTGTGTGTGTGTGTGTGAGTGTGTATTCACATTAAACAAGCAGAGCCTGACTTAACCTTTACACCACGTTATGAAAACACAAGAGGTGGGGGCTACCCTGTATGTGTGTGTTTTTTTGCACATCTGTGTGACCGTTACATGGATGTCTGAGTGTGTGTGCTCACATGTCTGTGTGTGTGCGCGCGCGTGTGTGTGTGTTTGTGTGCATGCATGTGTCTGTTCTGGAGGTTGTCTGGCCAGGGGGAAGACTGGAGGCGTTTTTGTTTTGAATTCCTCCAAGCCAACTGTCATAATAGAGCTGTATGGGAGCGATAGGCTGAGTCTGAGGGGGGTTTGGGTGGGGGGTGGACGGCACGGGGGGAGCAGGGAGGAAAACTACCGGCGTCACGTGAAGACCACCTCCCTTTTCCTCCCCGCAAGGAGAGCTCAGATATCCTTTCTGTTTTGTTATCACTCTATCACTCCACGCAGAAATGGTTCAGTCTCATAAAAAGATTTATTTATTTCAAATCTTTTTTTTTTTAAATTCTTCGTGAAATGTCACAAGTCTCATAAAAAGATTAATTTATTGTCACATTTTTTGTGGAAATATTTTTGTCTTGTTCTGCAACCTTTGTTGGTGCCACTCCATTGCAGTGGGGTTTTTATTTCAATGTTCAATAGCTGAGACACCCATTGCCTAAGCCCGACACAAACCGCCCAATCACAGCGTAAAAACTATTGTGATCACTGGTTGGCTGTTTCCTGGCAACACAATTGACAGAGCCAGTTCTTAGAACTGTCCAATCAGAAAGTGGCTTTTATTGAGCCTGAAATGACATGACGCTGTTGTCAGCAGGTGTTAGCTGCTTCGCCCAGACTAGCTTGCCGCTCTATGGCTGTTATGTTAGTAGCTACCGTTGACAGTTGCAACAAGCCCACCACTCCTGATTGCAATGATTTCAGAATCAAAAACTTTATTGATTTATTGAAACTTTATTGCTTTTTGTTACAACAGCAGCAACTATTCAAAGGGTACAAGATTTATATATATATTCATATATGTATATATATATAAGCTCCATTATCAAATACATATATGATATATATATATGTAAGCCCCACTATCAAAAATATATAAAATCATTTCAAAAATAAAAATATTAAAATGTAGATGAAGTAAAAGTATTAAGAAATTATTATTAATGTCCTGTCTGAAATTACTCTGTAGTTACGAGGGGGCAGGGCTAGCTGGAGGGTGAATCGCTAATCAATTTGAGGGGTCATTTTAATTTGGTAATTTCTCTCTTTCAACATCCCACCATCAGGATATTGGTTCCCTTCCTTCGGAGATACGGAGTGATTGATAATCAATGAAGTAGCATATTTGATTTTTTAAATGGATTAATATTATTTTTATTTTTCTGTATTCTGCTATTTTTACAAAATAGCCCTGAACACAACACTTTTTTCATTTTTTATGTTTCGACTTAGACCATAATCTGATAATTTTGACCGTTTTTCTTGCTGCGTTTTTGTGGAATTATTATTACATTAATTATTATTACTGAGGCAGGATGAAGTGAACATCAGGACGGACCATACCAAAAGGGCTGAAGCAAAATGAGAGGAGTGGTCACTCCCAAAAAGGTGTGAATGGGATTTTGGTTAAAGCAAACACACACACACACACACACGGGTGTATAGATCCGTTTTGTGGAATGGTTGCGCAGTAGAGCCGCCGACGTTGACGTGAGACGGGGTCAAGAAAGGGGTTCTCCATTTTCATCTCCATTTTAATATCCACTGATTAAACCCCCCCCCCCCCCCAACCCAACCTTCTAAATGACAGGATGAATTCTTATGACTTATGAATTAGTTTCACACTCTGGCGCGATGAAAGGGACGTCTGGCTGATAACGTCTGATTATCTCCTCTCCCCCTTTTCCAGTGACCCCATCCTCCAACCCAACCCCCTGCAGATAAAGACTATTTTTTATTAGATGTTACGGCCCACACGCTGAATTTACCACCTGAATTTTGGGGTGGGGGTGGGAGGGTACCCAGATTCCCAATCCTGCCCTCTAAAAATTACACACATCCACACCATGATTCTGCCTTCACCAAGGTCCTCCCAGTTGCAGGGGTGCTTATTAACTCATCACAGGATGCCTGGGAGGGTGGCGGCGGCCTCTCCCTGACCCTCGTTAGGCACGACGAGGTAAAAAACACGAACCAGCAGCTCGGATGGAACTACGTGCGGAGTGGCTGCGCGGGCGGGGGGGGATTTAGCCAGAGGTCGACACAGGTATTCTTTATTTTTTGGGTGCGGGGAGGGCAGTTCAGAAGTCAGGATGCTGTGTTTGGGGACATACGACATTGCAAAGTTGTAGACTATTTTGCAGATGAGCTGCTAAGGAGGCTAATTATCATCTAAGCATAATTAGCTTCCTCATAACTAGCCAAAACCGGATGAAAATCTTGCCAAGTTGCCATCGCATCACAATAGAATTGTTCCGATGCCAACGCTCAACCCAAGGGCCTTTTTGCTAAACCTTTCTTCCAAAATGTCGGCATTCTTGTAGCCTAAGTGGATGCGGCTACTTTAGCTCAGGAGGTGTGGGTGAGGGATTTCAAGAGAGCCCCGGAAAGAACCCAGATAGGAACCAGAGGAACATGAAGAAACCACGCAGAGAATACTCCGTAGACTGCAGGGTCAGAATCGGGAACCTTCCAGATGTGAGGCAGCAGTGCAGACCACTGACCCACTGAACTGCATTGACTTTATTTCTTTTTAGAACTTTGGTCTTTGTCAATCATCTAATGCCGGGGGGAAGTTTAACTTCCCTGCACTTTGATATTTTATTCATTTACGATTTTTTTTTGGTCTTTATTCCTCTGGATAGGAGGCTATGCTTCCTCTCCTGATTCAACCTCAAGACCTTTTACAGCATCTCTGACTGAGACAATCACATCAAATGTACCAAACGTACCATTCATTCCATTCCATTATCTACTGCTTATCTTGCACTCAGGGTCATGGGGATGCTAGGGACAGTCCAGCTGGTACTGGGTGAGAGGCGGGGTTCCCCCTGGACCAGTTTCTAGTTGATTGCAGGACCACATATAGATACAAACAACCATTTGCTCAATCGTTTGCAATTTTGGTTGTTCAATAAACCGTCTGCATGTTTTTGGATTATCAGAGAAAACTGTGGGAAAAGTGGGGGAGAACATGCAAACTCCTCTCAGAAAGGCTCCCAGAGGGAATCAAACCGGTGTCTCTCTTGCTGTGTGGTGTAAGCACCAATCGCCGTACAACTATGCCACCAAATGTGTTGAACGTGCCAAATGTGCCAAACCTTCCAAACCTTCCAAACCTTCCAAACATACCAAATGTGTCAAACTAATATACCTTCCCAAATGTACCAAATACATGAAATATACTAAACGCAACAATCACCAAACACTAGAAGGCACCAGAAACACCGAAAATAGGCACCAAAAATATCAAAAGTAACAAACACAACTGACAATCCAAACATACCAAACACATCACTTATATTAAACAAAACAAATGTATCAAACAAAACAAATGTGCATAAAGTACTGAAAATACCAAATATTATAAATGCACCAGATGTACCAAACACAATAGACACACCAAATGCACCAAGCATAACAAAAACTCTGAATATGCCAAATGTACTAAACGTCACAAAGGTACCAAACACTCTAAATAAACCAAAAATACCCAAAATACCAAATAGACCAAACCGTACAAATGTATGCAGCATACCAAACACCTTAAATATAACAAGCAACGTGTCAAGAAATACTACATGGGAAACACCTACAAAAGTACCAAATATACCAAAAACACCAAAAGTACCAAAAACACCAAATATACCAAAAGTACCAGTGTCTCCAGAAAGTACCAAGTACCAAGTACCAAGAGAGTACCAAACACACCAGACATACCAAATGTGCCAAATGCATCAATCATATCGAACACACCAAATGTATCAAACGTACCAAATGAACAAAAAATACCAAACACACCAAATCTTCCAAATGCCCCAAACACACCAAACATATCAATTGTCACATTTGCACACTTCTTCTTTTAATGAATTGAAATGAAAATTAATATAATGACAGCAGAAGTTAGATTTGTTTGCAAAAGTATTTTATTCTGAAATGTATGTCATCTGATGACATCACATACTGTTTGGTCACTTCCTGGTTTGGTCACTTCCTGATACTGCTATGAAGTGTAGCACACATGTTAGTATATCCTGAAGGAACCTGTTGCCATCCACTATATCGTGCTGTAAGTTCATCAGTCTTAAAGGGTCATGAAAATACAACAAAAATGTTGGAAATTTAACTTAATAACTGTTTTCAGAGGCATTCATTTGGATTGTGTGTAGAAATGTGCATTTATTTGTAACAGATGTGTGTGGACATTGAATGCCTGTGTCATTTGTTTTTAGTTTTTCACTGGCAGGTTTTTGAACAAATGTACTCGATGTCCAACTTGCGACAACCTCAGTCTTCATTTGACTACTGTTGACCTTGGTGTTAAAGTTGGCATTTCAAAAGACAACATGAGAATGCTAGATTACAAAATGTACCAAGCAAGCCTCTACCTCTTTCAGGTACTCCCCTCAGGGGCTACTACATCAAATCAGCTTCCTCCATTCCTCCACCCTATTCCTTGTACCCCCTTCTTTCGCACAACTAACTTCACACCCTCTTTCCCTACATCCATAAATCTCTTTGTTCTTCCTCTAGTCCTCTCGCCTGATTGTTCCAACCTCAGCATCCTTCACTTTCCCTCCTCTGTCCATGTCCTGAACTAGCTCGATCAGACTTTCTCTCCAGAAAATCTAACGTGCTTTCCCTATGATGGAGTCATTCCTTATCCCATCTATCCTTCCCACTCCCAAAGAGAACCTCCACATCTTCACCTCTGCTGCCTTCAGCCCAAGCCCCTCCCTTTTCTTCAATCCCACTGTCTCCAAACCAAACATGGCCAGACTAACCTCTGTCTTCCATACCGCTCCTTCCTCATCTTTATCACCCCTGACACACTTCTGCCAAATCTGCTTGCCCAAGTTTCTTCACCTCATCTCCCCTCTTAGGGTCCTCCACCTTCTTCATCTCCACTCTCCTGTTGCTTAACCTTTCCACTTGTGTCCCTCTCATTCACACAAGTATGGGACTAACCTTCTCATTGCAGACCATGATGTCATCTGCAAATATCATAGTTCATGGAGATTCTTGTCTAGCCTCATTTGCCTATCCATCACAGTAGCAAACAAGAAGGGGTTCAGAGCTGACCCCTGCATACATGTCCTGCACCAGTCTAACATAACTTTCTGCCATTCTAGGCTTCCTCATATGGTACTGTCATTCAAGAAATATCAAACTTACAGAACATGTCAAAACTACAAAACGCACCAACCGTACCGAGCATACCAACGCACTTGATGTACCAAACACGCCATATTTTTGTGCGTCTGTGCTGTTTCCAGTGCATCTGTTCAGAGTTCTGTGACCTCCCCTCTGTTCTCCCTGAATTTAGAAACAAGCTCAACGCTTTTGTGAGTCTGCAAAGACACTCAAAATCGAACCAGCTTCAGAGCCTGGCACTGTAGATCAGTCGGCGGCCTCGGACCAGGCTAAGCTGAGCTAAGCTAGCTTCGGCTCTCCTCCTCCTCCTCCTTCTTGTACTACTACTTTGTCTCCTCCTCCTCCTGTCCATAAGCGCATTGATCCTCAAGAAAACACCAGAGGAAGGATCTGGCCTTCAGATGGCCTTGACACCGGCAGAATTAGATGGAGGCTTATTATCATCATCACCTTTCACTCACGCACACACACATGCGTGTGCAAACACACACACCCATACACTCATGCACTCATGCACTCATACACACACATTCATAGAGGGCCTGTCCGATGTGCATACAAATGGACACTGTGCCACACCATATCTTGCACACACGCACGCTTGCACGCACACGCAAAGTCACGTGTAATACCAGCCACTAATCAATAGCAGTGCTAATGGGAACCTGTGACAAGCTGCGGGAGCCACTGAAGCACACACACACACACACACACACGTGCACTTACGCATGCACGCACACTCACACACTCAGTAACTGCAGGGAGAGAGAGTTGGTTTTCAAAGTCACAATCAAGCTCTTGCTGTGCTGAAATGCAAATGTTACCTAGAGGTCAAGCAACCCTGAAACACACACACATGCGCTCTCTCTCTCACACACACACACACACACACACGCACACACTCTTATGCAGAGTGTGACACCACTGGAATGCAGGTTGCTCATGTGGAACCAGCTAACCTTCGGCCACAGATACTTGTCCTTGAGTCACAAGGGGGGGTGGGGTAGCGGGGGTGCACTGGTGTGTGCGTGTGTGTGCGTGTGTGTGTGTGTCAGTGTAAGTATGACAGAGTGCAGTGTTCAAGAAAGGATAGCCCGCTGTATTTTGTTAAGTGTGCCGGGGGTATGAGTAGATATTTTATTCAAAACAAAATGGAGTTATAAATTTAAATTGGTTGCTACCTGAGCGTCTGTGTGTGTGTGTGTGTGTGTGTGTGTGTGTGTGTTTGTATGAGGTTTATATAAAAATGTTGTTGCCTGCATTTACATTGTGCGGGCACTGTGCGTTTATGCTGTGTGTGTGTGTGTGCGCGTGTTGAGAGTACACTGGTGTGTGTGCTGACAGATCCTTTTCCCACCGTCCACTCAAAGTCCTCCGCCTGACCTCTGATTATCTGAACCTCCTAGATTAAACCCTGAATGGAGAGATGGAGCAGAGAGAGAGCGAGAGCAATTCCTCCTCCTCCTGCATCCTTTACATTCTTGTTCGGCCAAGTCACCTACATCCTTCCTCTGGCCTGGTTTCCCCTTTTCTCCCTCGGCGTTTCTCCTTCCACTGATCTGGTTTTCACGGGTGGGACTTAGAGACAGCGGGGTCGGTCCGGCGGACACACCTTTAGGGGTCACCGCAGCCAATCATCTGCCTACATATAACCCTCTCCTCTGCATCCGCGTCTCCCACACCGACTAGCTTTACGTCCTCTCTCACTCTATATAAAGGTCTCCTCTTTCTCTAGATCTCCTGGCAGTTCCCAAAAAAAAAAAAAAGAAGAAATCTCAACCACTTACTGTAAATTGTAATAATTTATCTGTATATATGTTCATAACTGTGCAATATTTCATAACAGCTACATGTACAATATTTTTTCATACTCTTGTGCACTCCTTATCTTTCACTTGTTACTTAAGACACTTTATAGTTTATTTGTATTTCTTATTCTCACCGTTTTTTGTATTTTTCTCACTGTTTATACAATTTTCTACTATTATTTATTATTGTTATGTTTTTCTCGTAACTCGCACAAAAATGTCCTTCGGGATAAATAAAGTTGTTCTTATTCTTCTTATTCAATCACAGGATCCTTCTCGTCAGATCTTCACTATCCGTCCTCTGTCCGTGTCCAAACCATCTCAGTCTGACTTTAACGTTTGCTGTCCTTCTGATAGAGTCGTCCCGTATCCTCACTCCCAACCTCGACATCCCTATCCGTCTGGTCTCACGTCCATCTTCTACACCTTCCTTATTCTCGCTGATACTCTTTTCTCCAGCTGTTATAAACTGCTTGAACAAGTTTCTTTACCTCTTCCCCGCCGCTCTGGACTGTTGACCCTCGAAACTTAAAATCCTGCATCTTTTTTAGCTCCGCACCTTGTACCCTCACGGTTCCATTCGGGTTAGCATGGGCTAACCTTCGTTCCTCTCCTTTCCGGGCCGTGCCTCCACCTGCCCCTTGCTCTCACCACAGATCAGTGTCATCTGAAAACATCATGGTTCATGGAGATTCCTATCAAACCTCATCTGTCAGCCTGTCCATCACCACTGCAAACAAGAAGGTGCTCAGAGTTGATCCCTGATGGAGTCCCACCTCCACCTTGAACTTCTGCAGCCCCTACAGCACACCTCACCACTGCCTCACAGCTCCCATATGTCTTGCACCACTCTTACATATTTTCTCTGCCACTCCAGCCTTCCTCATACAGTACCATAGATCTTCCCTTTGCGCCCTGTTGTATGCTTTTTCCTAAAAAAAGCACAATGCAGATCCCTTCTCTGTACGTCTATCAGCACTCTTAAAGGAAATACTGCATCCGTAGTATTCTCTCAAGACTGAAATCATTTTGTTACTCACTTCTGCCCTTTGTCTGTCTTCCAGTACTCTTTCCTGACATCTTATTGTATGGCCTCATCAAATGTATTTTTCTTTTGTTGCTACAACTCTGCACGACTCCCTTGTTCTTACAAATGGGCACCGGCATGATTCTCCTGTCACGGACAAACATCGAGGTCTAAAGTCGTAAACTCTTTTATGCCTATGCTGATTTTACTTTTTGCTTGTCAGTTTTTTTTTGGTCATTTTTTTCCATATTACAGTTTAGTTTGATATTTGTAATAGTCTGATTTTTTTGGTGCATTTTTGGAATTTTACAAATATGTAATTCTATTTTTTTTCATAATTTCTGTTAATTTAACCCCTTCATGCATGACGGTCACTACAGTGGACAGCTATTAACATTTTTTTTAACTCAGTATATCATGGGTCATGCATAAAAGGATTAATATTTTGTAAACGTTGTAATTTAAAAAAAAGAATCATATCTTTTTTGTGGATGATTTTTAGTTTTTTTTTGCCGGTTATTTCCATGCTGATTCATATTTAAATCTGCATTGCTGAGCCTGCAGGTTTCACCCCTTAGTGTTTGACGACCTTGTACGTGCACAGCGTGCACTCACCTGCCACTCCTAGAGTCCACCCAGCAACAGCAGTGTGTGTGTGTGTGTGTGTGTGTGTGTGTGTGTGTGTGTGTGTGTGTGTGTGTGTGTGTGTGTGTGTGTGTGTGTGTGTGTGTGTGTTTGTGTGTGTGTGTGTTCGTTCGTGTCCTCATTTGTCACCAATTCAGCTTCACATCCAGATAAGAAGTAAATGTAAACACACATGAACTCAGCCATTAATAAGCAAAACATATCTCTTTATATATGTATATATGTTCTCAACTTGCTTTAGAAGAATAATAAATAAATAAGGAATAATGACAACAACCTTTTCTGTTTTCGCTAATTTCTTAAGCACATTTTTAGATCATTTTCACTTGTTTAGTTTCTGTCCGCCTCACCTCTGTTGCTGATTCAATTCCCCAAGGGGGGGCTTTCTGGGGGAGCACAAAATATTTTGCCTGAAATCAAATCTTTGTGTTAGTGCGGCCCACATTTTTTCTTCTCACATGAATCTGGGGGTTTTCTACAGTGGGTTTAAAAAAAAAAACAGGCAAGGAAAAAATGAAAAAATAACTTTGCTTCAAATTTTGTAAACAAAATGATTTTTTGATGAAAAAACATCAAGTGACATTGTTAAAATGTTTTTTTCTTTCCTTATTTCTATAAAAAACACAAAAACAATAGCAAAAAAAAAAAAAACGTGCAAAATTAAAAAGATTGATTTAATAACCAGAATAGCCATCATTAGCCTTGTAACCATCAAACCTCCTCTTATACATGCTACCAATCAATTTTCTAATAAATTCTAGTGGCAAATTTTCCCACAGGGATGAGAATTTGTCTTTTAACTCAACAATATTTTTTTTCAATTCTTTTCTAATATTCATTTTTAATATCAATTCGTCATGTATTTTTTAGAAGAACAGTTCATTACATATAAAGATTTTTATAATTTACCCGTTTACCTCCTTTACACTAAAACAAAGGAAAATTTTGGACTTAGTGTTACTTTTAGGTAATGATTTTACTGGTCCGGCCCCCTTGACATTAAATAGGCCGTATGTGGCCCCCGGACAAAATTGAGTTCGACACCCTGCTCTATAAAATGTGTGAATGAGAGAGTGAATGCTTGTATTTCTCTATCTGATTTTAGAGTGAGAGGGTGAAATTGTCTGCATATGATGTTTATTTCTCTATATAACCTGTGAATTAGAGGATGAATGCGTGTATGTCTCTTTATGCTGTGCAAGTTTTTGTCTCTATTTGACCAGTGATTGAAAGGATGAATGGTTGTATGTCTCTATATGATGTGTAAATGAGAGGGTGAATGGTTGTATGTCTCTATATGATGTGTAAATGAGAGGGTGAATGGTTGCATGGCTCTATATGTGGCCCTGTGACTGACTGGCGACTGGTCCGGGCTGAACCAGACAGCTGTGATAGGCTCCACTACGACCCTGAGTGAAGGACGGGTAGTGCGGATGACGAATGAATTAATTTTTTCTTAGTGTTTAGTAACCTTTTTTGTTTTTAAGATCTGATCCTGGGATCTTCTCAGGGACCTCTTAATGGTCTGAGGTCACACATGCCAAGTAAATATGTAATTACGGGATACGATAACAAATTGGCGGAGGGTTTCCGAGGCGACGGCGCGGCACGAAAGACCAAGAACCGGGCGGTGGTTCCACCCAGAGAACAAACAAAATATCTGTATTTGTGGATCCGAAGTTCTGCCCGCCGTAAATCATCGCTACTGAAAACTTTACAAGCCTCCGTCACAATAAAGGCCCCGAGCAGGGATTTATTGGAGGTCCGGCTCGATAAGGGCGTGTGAGGAAGACGCCCGAGGGGGCGTGGCGCGGCGGGGGGGTTAATGAGGCGACACCGCGGCGACAGGGAAGTTCATTGTCGGTAATTCACACCATCAGTAAAAAGTGATGGGAGTCAGATTGTTTTGGCAGGAGGACAAACGTCCGACGCCTGCGCCAAATCCCGACCTGGCTGGAGTTTCCAGGTACAAATCAATAAATGAATATTTATTATATTCAAAAATGAATTCAAATCCTATCAATTTTGACCCAAGAAAGTTTTTTTTAAATAAAATTCATCTGATCTCCAACAATCAGGATACTTTTCATATTTTTTGCAGGTGTTTTGCAAATGTCTGGTTCGCTTGCAAGCCATTTTTCCGATAGTTTATTCCTCCATCAATTTTTTTAAAATGTGAAAAATTATTTTTACATTCTAAAAAAAATTATCATTTTTTCATCATTTTTTTTCCAGGGGTAAATATCCGCATTCAAATTGATTTTTTTTTATTAAAAGATTGAATTTTTTTCTTGAATTTACTTCTTTTATGTAATTAGAATGTTATTTTTTTTTTAAATATGAAAAAAAATTCTTATAAAAAAAATCGTTAAAAATGGATTAAAAGAATAGTTTATTTTTAAATGTGTATTTATTATCATTCAGTGAACGTTGAATCAAACCAGAATGTTGGCCATTGTGCTCTCTGATGAGAATGACATCAAACAGATATTATTCCCCCGATGGTTCAAAAAAAGGAGAGTAAAAATAAAAATGAGAAAAATCAATGCATTTCATTTCCTTTTCTTTATCATGTTGGAGAAAAATTAAAAAAATCGAATTGTTAATGCACATTTTATTTATTTTAACGATCTTATGAGCAATTTGTATAAACACAATAAATATATCAATTTTCAATTCAAGAGTAACAGGGGTGAAAATTTCGGGATCTTTGCTTTTTTTTTTCCCCCCTTAATATTTCCTGGCTCGGGTCGTTCAGCATTTCCAGGTTTCTCGAGAATCGGTGTTCCTGGGATTCGATGTTTCCCGGGTTTGCAGGGCGCCGGTCAGGAACGTGATTTATGCTGCTCATATATCGAAAAAGACTTTGGAAAAAAGATTCGTGGAAAACTATCATCACATCTAAAGACGAGGTTTTAGTGTCAGACTGAGATTTTTACAAAGAGTCTAACTCTTACAGGGTCATTATTAACAAGACTGCAACTAGATTCTTTCAGCAATTGTTTTCTCCACCATGCAATATTTGCGGAGCCTCCGCTATTTCACTCCATCGCTTCTCCTTTCCCACTCGGTGTCGATACATTGGAGTTGGGATTGACCAAGTCGGGCTGTTCCACCCTCAGCTCCACCATTCCCTCCTCTGTCTGGATGCTCCACACGGATTGGGACGTCCTTCAACGTTCCCGTTTATCCAAACCGCCAACAAATACCGTATCTGCCGTCATTGCCGCTCTGCCGGTTGTTTGTCTATCAGGTTTCCTGTTCCCGGTTTTGTCGGAGCTCATCTATTAGTGGTTGATTGTGTTATTTCAATGTAAAAAGACCGCAAGACTTGGGATGATATTATCATAAATCCCAAGACTTGGAAAAACAGTTCAGATTACCACCTTCTACTTAACGATAGATGACGGGGCGGTGCTGCGACTGCAGCAAAACTCCTACAATTTCTTTCCCACTTGCAATTTTAAGTCTGCAACCATAAAAATCATCAAGTGTTAGCCCAGCAAAAGGAACCGCTGCTCCCTTGGAGAACATCCACTCCAGCCCGGCGTCGAAATGACCCAGTCAGACGAACCAGGGTTCTCCGGGTCTCCGCATCCGGAACATCGTGTCAGTTCTTCAGGCCGATCAGTAATGATTGATGGGTTTCAGAGATCGATAAGGTTTCACACCCTTCTCGTTCTAAGTTCACCGTTCCGCAGAAGGACCCACCCATTTCAATGAAAATAAGCCATTCTCACATACAAACAAACACACGCCACATGATCCGAAAAGCGTTTTAGCGGCACACTCTCCGCTGGGAATCGGACTCACACCGGCGAAGGTGTTGGCTCACTGCGATTCCCAGGGAGAGACGGAGACAGAGATGGAAAACCCTTGTTTGTGAAAACGCATCAGAGCCTTGCCATTCCCTGCCTTCCGAACGCATTTTTTTCCGCTAAGCTAATGTGCGTCGTGTTATTTTCGATGTCCTAACACAGCCAAGAACGCTTGTGTTTTATTGACATTCGCGTTGCTGTGTTTTTTGGCATCGTTTGCCGCGCTGGACTCGGGATTGCATTGCTTGGCAACAAGCATCATCAAATTGCTTCACCGTGTCACTGTTTCATAATTGAGATGCAAAAAGTTACATAGTGAAGCTTTAACATGGATTTCACAATGAAAGATAAATGTATCGATTAAATTCAAATTCTTCAAAAAAAAATAAATGTAATAATAAAAATGAAACATAATAATAATAATAATAATAATGATAATAATAATAATAATAATAATTGATAATTACCATAATTTCCTGACGATAAGCTGTGACTTTTTTTCACGTAAACAACGATGCGGCTAATATATGGACTTTTTTGGGAGAGGGACGCTATTGGGCTTCACGCTGCTAAAACGTTTATCCTCGTCACATCGGACCGATAAAATGACCAGGAAATTCTGAGTCCGTTCAACTCCGACACTGAAGAAGACGACTTTGACGGTTTTAGTGTCAGGAGGAAGCCCGAGATAGCGATCGGCTAGCCGGTGCGGCTTACATTGAGGTGCGCTCAATAGTCCAGAAATTACGGTAGTAGCATTAATAAAAATATATTTAGATTTTTTTTTTTTTTTTGTTGAATTTTTCTACATTGTCTATTTTTTGTCTATTTTTAGGCCAAACATGATGTGTGAACACACACACACACACACACACACACGCACGCACACACACACAAACACACATATATACACGCATGCATATTTTTAATCTGAGCGTAATTTCTGGTATCTATCTGGTGTTTTTTCCCAGATTTTCTGCTCAATCTTTCACTTCCAATTCGGTTTTCGTCTCCTCTGCTTTCATTTCTCATCCCTCTCTCTCTCCTCTCACTCTCTGTCCTCTCTCTCTCCATCCCTCTCCTGATAACCCACTTTCGCCTTTTTCCCCGCTCTCAGCATCTTCTGATTGGCTACACGTATGTGTATGTGTGTGTTTTTTGATTTGCCAGCCTGTGTTTGTGCGTGCGTGGGTGCTTGCGTGCGTGCATGAACGCACGTGCGTGCGTGCACGTTTGTTTGTTTGCATGAGTGAGCGGGCGAGCGAGAGCCTGAGCTGTCAGCCTGCAGCATTTTGGATGGTTTTACCGAGGTTATTTAAGGATATCTCTCTCTCCTGAGTGTGTGAGTGTGAGTGTGTGTGTGTGTGAGTCTGTGTGTGTGTGTGTGTGTGTGTGTGTGTGTGGTCCAGTGGGCTCTGAGGTAATTATGGGAGATTTCTCACTCAGTGGAGCGAGGGGCAGGTGCCCGAGGAAGTCGCTCTCCCTCCCTCCGTCTCTCCGCCCGGCCTCCATCGCTGCTCTTCGCCGTGTCACTATTTACCGCTAATGACGATGTTTAAGGAGAAATATGGCCGACGTAATGTTTATAACGCACGCATGATAATATCATAAATAATCCACCGCCATTAGGAGCTTGTTTCGCACCGGGTGGGGTGAGAGGGGGGGGAAACTGGGACAGGATTTAGTGAAAAATGATTTCGCACGTTGCAGCTCACTGCTGCGGGACTTTCATTCGAGGAAAATTAAATATTTTTTAAGGACCTTCAGGAGACGGTCCCTCTGCCATTTTTATTTATGTTCTTGAGGGATCCTTCCTGCTGAAAAATAAAATGTGTTAACACACCCTGGGATGTAATTGCGTGTGTTTTGAGGTCAGAGGACGAGTGGCACGAAAGCTAACTTTTTAGTTATTTGCGTCCTTGGCTTCATTTATTTTTGAAGCCACAGCTAGCACGCTCAGTTAGCCTGGCGGCTAACTCATCCTATGGTGGCGAATGACAGGAAATAAGAATACAAGTCATAAAACTACTCGACTCAAAAGAAAACAAATTCAAACATGGTGGTTGAATGTGACATCACAATTTACAGTTTTTTTTTGTTTTTGTTTTACAGCAAATGATGAAAACATCCAGCAGCGCCATGGAAACAGACGGCGTTGGCTTGACCTGCAGGTAAGCGCTAAACGCTAAGGTGGGGCAGTCAGGTGACAACAGAGCTCGTTCTGCGGTGATATCAGATTACTGTGATGATTTACTGCTGTGAAATTGACATTGGCTACGGCTACAATTACATCATTGCGTTTTCTTACTTGCCGCTTGTCCAGCCCTTCGCTGTGACGCGAATGCACCTGGTTAACAGGCGTTAGCAGCGAGGCTAGCACGCTACGTGCTACGTGCTTATATTGCCACGCTACGTGCTTATATTGCCACTCAGGCAGCCACGTAAACATTACTTCTCTCTGCCGGTAATTTTGTAACTGCTAACTGTAACAACTGTAACTGGAGCAGGGGGGGTTAGCTTATTGCTAGCAAAGTCTAATGGAAAGCAGGAGATTTTGGTGTTTGGGTCCCGTCGCCATGACGATTGAAACAAGGTGTTACCTTAACCCGACCAGTTGACTACACACCAGATTCTCAGAACTTTAACTGGGGCCTAGTGAATGAGACTATTGTTCAATTTCCATATTTCAGTGTCTGAAATCTGAAATTAGAGGATTAAATCAGAATCTTCTGGGAAAATAAATTGTGTAGATTACACTGAATTAAATTAGATTTCTTTAGATGAGACTGGATTAGATAAATAAAATGAGATAAAGCAAGATTAGATAAAACAAGTCTGAATCAGATAAAATGAGACCGGATAAGATTAAATTAATTGATGTAAAACAGGATTAGATTAGGTTCTATCGGATTAAACTGGATTAGATCACATGCCATTAGACTGGTTAGGGTTGATTTATTTCCATTACACTACATTAGATTAGTTTACATAATATTAGATAAGATTGGATGAGTCTGGATTAGATTACAACAAATTAGATGACATGAAACAGGATTGTATTATATTACACTACATTAGACTTGCTTCAATTTGATTACATTTCACTACATTACATTAGATTACCTTTAATTGAACTAGATTACATCTGATAGGACTGGATTAGATTACATTACACTAGATAAGATTATATTAGATTAGATGAGATGAGAGAGATTAGATTTAGATCAGATTAGATTACATTAGATTAGAATCTGATTAGATTAGATTATTGTCAAGAAAGTTTCAGGATCTGATTTCCTCTAAAAAAGTTTCCATCCAGCCTTTTCATTTCCTGTTTTAATTTGGAAATCCCCACCTGTCACTTCCTGTTCTCCGACATCTCCTGACCAATCAGGTTGTCCTCTGTCATTCGCACGGACGTGAAACGACTCCCCGCGGTTTGTTTTTGTTTGTATTCGCTTCTTTCCTGGCCCTGAATTGATTTCACGCACAGAGAAACACACACACACACACACACACACACACACACACACACACACACACACACACACACACAGTTGATTGCACTCCCTTTAATATGAAGAGAAACTCAGCCAAACTCATTCCTGCCAAAGAGGCTGCTATTATTTTTTTGGTGTGTGTGTGTGTGTGTGTGTGTTGGGGGCACTCACATCTGCTTTATTTACCAATAACACCCTAGTTTGTTGGAGTTTCTCATAGTGCTGTGGCTCACATCAGCGTCAGACGTCAGAAGAGGAAGGCTGCATTTCAAAAAGGTGAAAGGAAGAAGGAAAGACAGACAGAAAGACAGAAAAAAGAAAGAAAGACAGAAAAATCTCCTCATTTGCTGTTTCATTGTTCCTTCCATTGCCGTCCTTCGCTCTGCATTCAACTTCCAACATGAGTCATCTCTCTCCCTTACTCTTTCTCTCTCTCTTTTCATGTTCCCGCTCTTCCTCCGCCGTGACTTCATCCCTCTATCTCCTCGAGCCTCCCCCCTTCTCCCCGCCTCCCGCCCCCCCAACCAAAACCCCTCGCCGATTAATCTGATGTTTTGGTGACAGTCCAACAACAGCTGTTTCAAATGGTTGGCGCGAATCCTCTGTGTGCGTGTATGTGTGTGCATATACGTGTATGTGTGTGTGTGTGTGTTTTCCATGGTTTACCCACAGACTCACACTCGCCCTTTAACACCGGTCACCCCCAACACACACACAGTTCATTTGAAATCTGCATTATTTCTTTATAACCGCTGCAAACCACACACACACACCATTTTGTTTGCTTCTCTGTGTGTGTGTGTGTGTGTGTATGCGTGCCTCATACATTTCAGAAATTCTCTCTCTCTCTTGCCATCTCTCTTTCTCCACGTGACTTGAGGATTATCTCTCTCTCTTTCTCTGTCTCTCTCTGCCAAAAAAAAAAAGGCCAGGGGACGACGGAGGGGAAGTGGGTGAACGAGAGAGAGAGAGAGAGAGAGAGAGAGAGAGAGAGAGAGAGAGAGAGAGAGAGAGAGAGAGAGAGAGAGAGAGAGAGAGAGACTTCTTAATAAGAAGCCATAAAAATAAACCGAAGATAATTCAGTATCTATCAATGTCAAATACCGTTTGCGTCCTTTTGGGAGCCACACCTCTCAGTGACGTGCACGCCGAAATGTGCACACCGTGCTCCTGGTCCGGGCCGGCCAGGTGGCATCCTGTGCATTAAGAGCTGCGTAGGTGCTGATAGATCACGAGCTTTTTAAGAGACAACCTTGATCGGGTCCTCCCTCTCTTTCTTGTAGAATTATGCAGCGATGGGTGTTTGCTAGCGTGCACGTGCACATGCATGTGCATTAACTGAAAGGTGTACTTGCCCGGGTTCTCTCTAGGTTCCCCATCTCCCACCAACTGCCCCAAAAAGCTAGGTTCATTGAAGACTCTGTGGGTTGTGAGAGGCTGGACATCTCTCTATGTGGCCTGGTGATTGACAGCTGCTCTTGTGATTGACAGCTGCTCCTGTGATTGACAGCTGCTCCTGTGATTGACAGGTGACCCGCCCATGTTAAATCCCACCTTTTCCATCAGTGACAGCTGAGGTCGTCCAGCGGTTCCAGCTCAACTCGGCTTCTTTACACGCAAAGGGAAGAGGAGAGCTAGAGAAGGCTAGCGGCAGCCATGCTAAGATGTGGCGATCCTGCAACAGGGCGCCAATCTCCAGCCAATCGTCGGCAGGCATCTGCCAATGTCTTATTTTTAGTATCATCTCGGCTCTTTCTGAACGTCAACCAGAGCTGGTGCCGACAAAGAGCTGGGCTCCATTTACTGACCCTGATGGATGCCCAGGGAATGTTTACTTCCTGGTTGATGGCGATCAGAGGAAGTCAAAAGAGGAACTGGCAGGAAATAGAAATCCTCTTGTTTGGGGAGGCTCAATTCAGTTTGTTGGATAAGAGACAACAAGAGAATGAAAAACAACGAACTGACACAATTTAAGAAAATTAGCCTTTCAATTAGCCTTGAAAATTAGCAAAACGTTTTTACTTAATATGGCTCAGGTGGACGGCAGCCTACTGCTCATGGTTCGTCCATGATGGGTTCATTGCAGAGAACTAATTTCCTCACGAGGCATTAATATGATTAATGCCTCGTGAGGAATTAATGATTAAATTATTATATTATTGAACTCTATTGAAGAATAGAGGGACAGCGTTTAATAGCGATGAGTCACATGTCAATCACAGGGTCACCTGTCAATCGCATGGCTGTATGTGTGTGTGTGTGTGTGTGTGTGTGTGTGTGTGTGTGTGTGTGTGTGTGTGTGTGTGTGTGTGTGTGTGTGGCTGGAGCAAGCCTTATTTATTTTTCTACTGGACACACCCGTTCCCCATCTGTACACCGATTTAATGCAAATGTACGGATCGTTAACATGAATCTGTGTGTGCTAATGTGTGTGCATGGGTCTGTGTGTGTGAGTGCATGTGTGTGTGTGTCTTAAACTTCTCTAACTCAAGAGTGATTACCAGGGTGCTGAATTAATTCCAACTTCTGAAGATTGTGTGAGAACAATTTGTCAATGCAAATGAAACTCGGTGAGTTTGGGTTGTGAAGCCGGTGAGATGTTTACTTGGAAAAACTTTTATTTATTTTGTTTATTTTTTTAATTTAAAACATTTTTTAGCTTGTATTATTGTCCTCCTGGTTAATGGAGGTTTTTTTCCCTGTGACTTTTTCGACTTGTCTGGAGCATTTTTACTCATTTTAATCCGAGTAAATGAATGAATAAATAAAATAAAAACCCTTCAGAACATCAGAGGGTCATGGATGTGCTGGTATGAAAAAAAAAAAAAAAAAAATCAAAAAGAAAACAGACGAAATCCTGTGTCGAGTGTTTGCTAATGCTAACATCCAAGGGCTAATGGCGTCACCGGTGACAACCACTTAATAAATCTTCGCGCTATTGATATGAAAATTAGATTTTAAAAACAATGGGGCCTCGGATCCAGCCAATCACAGGGCGCCTCATAGAAACAGCTGTTCATGCCCATATTTACATGTCGGCATGATTTAACGTTGCTAATCTCTTTCACAAGATTTGTCGATGCACATTTGTCAATGCGACATGTTGCATTGTAACTACGCCATAGTTACATTGTTGCATTTTAACTACATTGTAGTTACACATTTAGGAAGCGGGAGCGGTGTGATCTGGTTGTACTGGAGGTGGATGGAACCCGAGAGAGAGAATTTACTGCCATAAACCCAGAGATATTTGCATTTAAAGTATTTATTCATTTCTTTATTTAAAACAGAGATGAAATGTTAGCTGCTCCAGAGCCAAATTCCAGTCTGGTGAGTTTCAAGGAACAAAAAAACTTGAATATATATATAAAAAAAAATTAGCTTTCTCCAAAGTAGTTATTTTAAACATTTAAAAGCGGATATTTCATCCAAAAGAACCGTTTACCCTGGAAAAATGTCAATGGGAATTGATTATTTTCAGTACGGGTTTATTTGCAGGTTCCATCATCACAAATCAACAGCCTTTCTGAGGGGTTTGACACACACACACACACACACACACACACACTGCATCCAATAAATATCCACTTGAACGTTGGCCAAATAAACCGGAGGTTAAAAAGCTTGTCTGGAAATAAATCATAACACTATGAGTGAGAAGAAGGGCTTTTTTTTTTTGTTAAAGTCTATGAATAGACGCGGGGAGAGATTCCTTGCTGCTCGCAGGCGTCACATCTGCATCACGTTTTGCACAACTCATATGAAACAGATGAGAGGGTGAATTCTCTTTATATGACATGTGAGTGAGAGGGTGAACAATTGTATATCTGCAAATAAGAGGGTGAATGGTTGCCTGTCTCTATATGAATTGGTGTGTGAATAGTAACGTAAATGAAAAGGTGAATGGTCGCACATCTCTATTTGACATTTGAATGACAGGGTGAAATGTTGTATGTCTCTATATGACATGTGAATGAGTGAGTAAATGCATATTTGTTGCTAAATAACATGAATGAAATGTGACTGGTAGTATTTCTCTATATATGGTGTGAATAAGAGGGTGAATGATTGTATGTCTCAAAGTGGAAAAACACACTCCAGCCTGATTCAGCATTGACGTAATGTCCTTAAAACAAGTCCAAATGAATCTGTGTTGCTTCCTTAGTGAACAGTTTGATTTCACACTAGTGCGATTGACTTGGAGTTACATTTTAAGTTGAAGTTTAAGTCTTCCCTTTATTTTTTTGAGCAGTATATATTGAAATGTGGCCATATTCTCGATAGGTGGCCCTGTGATTGGCAGCTCTGTCCCTTAATTTTTTTGTCCTTAAATTTTCATCAATAATTTTTAGTATATTTGTTTGGGATATTTTTAATTCAATTAAAATAATCACTGCAGTCACGTCTTGTATCACCCCAGTTTCCCTCCCGACATTTTGTTCAGCCACCGTTTTAAAATCACGTCATTCTCCAACAACTAGCAAAAACCAGATAAATAAGCAAAACGTTCGGAACGAGAAAGTAGGGAATGCGGCAAAAAGGCTCCGGACATCTAAGATGGCGAAAAGGTGGCTGGGAGGGGGCGGGGCTTCTGTCCCCCCGCCACTCTGGACGCCGTTGTGAATATCTGCTCATTCACAGCGTGCCAATGACGGCTTTTTTGACGGGTTTGTGTTTGTCTGGCGTGTGGGGAAGAACAAAACCAGTTCCTCAGGGTGACAACAAAGTACATGTTGATTCTGTATAGTGTGTGTATGTGTGTGTGTGTGTGTGTGTGTGTGTGTGTTTTCCGCCGAGGATGAAGAGCAGAAGTTGCCTTGAATAGACACCAGCCCATTGAAACATCAATGACAAGAATGCGACACATCCAACGCAAAGTACACACGCGCTGCTTTGAGTAAGCCTCACACACTCACAGCCCACTGGACACACACACTCACACACACACCCAGATGAAATACACGCCACATGAAGTCAAGCCCTGTTTTTCTCAGATGGGTCAATATTTGCCTACTCTCCCTTTTCACGCATAAACATTTCTCTCTTTCCCAATGCAGCAACGCCTATGTCACACACACACACACACACACACACACACGCGTGCACACGCATGAATTTTAAGCTCAGGTCAGAGTGCACCACATGTGTGTCTTTCAATCCAGCAGCCATATTGTGAGGATCGTTCGACAGGAGCCCAGGTGTTCTGTTATCCTCGGCGTGAGCAGTTCATCTCCACCGCTCCGACACGACGCTTTTCAGACATCGGCCTTCGAGCCAGAGTCGTGATGAGTGATAAACCCCCCGCAGAGGGGCGGCGTCGGTGGGTGGGGGCTGTATTTCATTGGCGGAAACGGTAGATTGAAAGCGGAGAGAGAGGACCAGAGTTACGGCCGGTGGCAGAAAACTCCCTGCCGGAGTCACAAGGCAGTCATCTTTTACGATTTCCTGTTTTACGCCCAATATGGAACTGAGTCACTGTTAATGGACGTCTTTCTCATTCTGCCTGATGGAACGGGGTCGCTAACACTAACGCTCCACGATCCAGGAAGCGATTTTGGGTAAAATGACGGTAGTTTAATGAGCCTTTATTTTTAAGTCTCATGCCGTAAACTGGCTTTCCAGACTCACGGTGCGTTTAAAGACTGACTTGATTTATGGGAGGACAGCGTTCGTTTTTTTTTTAATTTCTGCCTCTAGACGAGTAATGGATTTTTTTTTATTTTTTTTTTTAAGTAATTTAGAAATAAATTACCCGCGGCCTCCTTAAAGCTGGGGTTAACGCAAGGCAGGGCTCAGAAAAAGAGTCCGGGAAAATGAATGGAGCCGCATATTTTTTTTCACAACACGCGATCCCGACGATATTTTAGGGTGCAATGACAGTGAGGGGGTGGCGTCAGCACTGGAATGCCACAGGACCCTTTCCTTTGAGGGGGAGGAGCCGGGAGGTCATATTTGTCCGCCATCTCTGCCTTGATAAGATGTTATTTTCAAAACTTTGTCTCGTATTCGTTCAAGTTCTAATACAAGCACGGCGGACGGCAAGCAATGCCAAAATCTGTCCGTAAATGGAAAACGCTGGACAAGGAAATGCAGGACAAGGTGTAGTGAATGATGTCGAGGGATGCTAACCGACACACTGATGTGCAGTGATTCAAATCTGGCGATGAATGCATGGCTACATACGACGTAGCTCGATGTGCTATGCTTCTGAAACACAGCCGTTCGTGCAATAACACAGAACCTCATGTTCTGCCATCATGCAAGTTCACTCGAATTCACCCTGATATTCATTAGCATATATGCTAATGTCAGAATCATGTTTCAAAACATGGTGGCGCTGATGTTCTACCAACCAATCAGCATTCGTGGCAGTTTATCCATCCTGATAACTGGCTGAAAGTGGATGAATGGATGATTGGAAACAGTGAGGGGGATGCTGGCGCCTCTCGCTACCAAACCAACCACTTTAATTAAAGGTGCGGAAGACGAGATAACAGAGATGAGATGGAGTCGACGACTCCATCAGCGGAATGAGACGCTATCGGATTTCCTAACCCCCCCCAGCCGCCGTGTCGTGGATCGATCCGCTCTTCCTCACGAATAAACACACACGCACTCAAAAACTGAGGGGTTACCAGGCTACCGAGCCTCCCATTTATCAAAGCAGTTGGCATGACAACTATTAATCCAGTGATTTACGGCGTCGCTAGCTTGTGACCCAAAAAATTTAAGCTTTCTAACCCCCCCCCAACACACACACCACCGATGTTCCTGTAAACACTCAAAACAGGCGACCCTTATTCATTCATGTGTAAATGCCGGCGGGTGGCCTGAGCCAATCGGGGCAGACATCGGGGTTAGAGGCGGGGTTTAATCTGGCCGGGTCACCTGTGTGGTTCAGTTGTTGCACCAACATGTACGCTAGTTGCTTCGTGCCATCTTCGTCTTCACCAGTTGGCCTCCTTTCCCCAACGGAGGTTCTGAGACTCCAGCCGCACTGAGCGGGTCGCTGCTCAGCCCTGATCCGGTTAACGAAGGAGCGCTGTGTTACCGAGGCAACCACGAATCAAATAGAGAGGGCTTTTCTTTGAAGCAACGCAGATGTCGGAACAACCGACCGAACTGTGTACGGAAACATTACAATAGCAATGACACCTATTCAACTACCATGCGCATGCACACACACACACACACACACACACACACACACACACACACACACACACGCACATAGACACATATACATATCCTTCCTACCATGGTTTACTTCAACGGCAGTTCCCTCGTGATGTTGGTGGAACCAGATTCAAGTGCTACTTTGTCGATGTGGTGTTGTTTGATTGTGTTGTGTTTTCGTGTCGTTTTTGCATCGAGATCTTTTTTGTTGTGCTTTTCTTTGTATTGTTGTTTTGTCATATCGGGGTTGTGTTGTTTTATGATGTCTGGCTGTGTTTTGTTTGGTTGTAGTGTTGTGTTAGTGTCTTTGTCTTATTATATTACATTACATTACAATCATTTGGCAGACGCTTTCATCCAAAGGGACTTGGTTGTCTCGTATTCCGTTTGGTTGTGTTGTCGGTTGGTTGGTTTGTCTTGTGCGATTGTTTGTGTTTTTAGGTTGTGTTGTTGTGCTGCTGTTTGTGTTGTTTAGTTATGTCATTGTGTCCTTGTGTGGTTGTGATCTTTTTGCTTCTGCTGAGCTGTTTGTGTTGTCGTTTGATGGTGTCCTTTATGGTTGTGTTCTTGTTTGGGTGTCTTTTTGTGTCCCTGCCTGGTTGTGATCTGTTTGGTTAGGTTGGTGTGCCGTTGTGTTGTTGTGTGATTCTGTTGTCTGGTTGTGTTGTTGTTTGTGTTGTCATTTGATGTTAATCTGATGTTAATCTGTTAATCGAGTTGTTCTGCTGCTGTTTTGCTCAGTTTGCTTCTGTTGTTCGGCTTTGTTGATTTGTTTGATTGTGTTGTTGTGCAGTTAATTTCATTGTTGTTTGGTACTACACCCCGTTGTTGTTGTCTGATTTTGATTTGTTAGCGTTTGTTGTTGGTGTTGTTGTGTTGTTGTTTGGTAGAACTGTGTATTTCTATTATTGTGCCGCATTGTCATCTTCCCTGCTGTAAGTCTCTGCGTGCCGGCTGTTGTCATTGCCGTTGTTGTTGTTGTGATTGTTGATGTAGCAGAGATGTCGATCTCTGTGAGGCTGAAACAGGAAGTGAACAGATGAAACAGGAAGTAAAAGGAAAATGATCTGGAGGATGGAGTTCCATCTGTTGCAGGCCAACATCAACCTTCCAATGGTTGTCGATTGAAATAACGACGCAAACGGCGTAAACGAGATGGTATCGTTAAAACGCGACGACCCGGAAAAAAGATGAAAGAGATGACTTCAAAGGGGGGGTGAGGGGCTATGATGTCACAAGTATAACAACAAGATATCAAAGTTAAGGGCTAATCTCTTTGAAGATCAAAAAAGCGAACGATCCCCGGCACGATGACCGTCATTTGGCCCGCTGTCGTTTTGAGACTCTGCCCACTTTTGACCTGGTCATGCCTCTGATTGGCTGCCTCGCCCGTCGGCTGTATTGCCTTTTGGTCTCAGCTAATTTCGTTGAAACAATTTGTAAACAGTCATGACTCACCCTCTTCTTCATCGTCCTCCCCCTTTTCCTAGCCTCCCATCTCCAAGGGGCCTCCAGGGGCGGCGTCGGGATATTTGTTGGGGGTTAAGAATAGACCTGACCTCCAGCCAGGTCCCCTGGATCCTGTGCCCCTTGACCCCCCACCACCTCCTCCCCGGCTCCCTCGCCGCCGTCTTATTTAGACTTGAGTCTTCTCTGAGACCGAAATCCTCCACGTCTGACGTCCCTACATTTTCGCTTCCAGCACTGAGCTTTCGGGCGGGGTCAGAGACACAGATTCTGGGATACTTGTGTAACCCTTTTAAGAGGTAGCGTACCAGGACCGTGGGTATTTCGGGTTATAGTGTAAAGAACCAGAGAATCTTGCAGTGAAAAGGACGCCGTTCTGGCAGGTCAGGAGAGACTTTATTTTGTACTCACAGTCAAGTTCAACCCGCGCACGTGGCCAACCCGGAACCGCCCTGCCCTCTCACCCATGCGTCCTTTAAACAAGTCCCCCCAATACAAGGGCCGGTAGAACAAAACACCCCATACTTTCTCCTCAATGCATCTCTTATGGCGGTGTGTCCCAACCTTTTTTGAGCCACGGCACATATTTTACATTAGAAAAATCACACGGCACACCACCAAATAGATATGTCAAAAACATTTTTGAACGAGTTAGAATGAAACCGTAGTCTCAATTTACTTAGTGTGAAATCTAATATATCTAATATCTGTAGATTTGTCAAGTTGCAATGCAAATTTCCCACTGATGTGCAACTTTTCCAGAACACTTTTTTGCAATGTCCAAAGACATGTCATCAATATGTCTGAAAATGGTATTATTTGAGAGAACTCACTATTTCTTTATCGACGCCAAAGCCAAGCATTTCTTCTACAATGATTTTGCCGGCAGGTAGTATTAATGTTTTGATACGGTGTGTTGCTGTTTGGATTTAGAGATGAGTTCAGCAACTTTGTAGCAAGCTTTCACTGCTTTCTCACTCGTCTTAGTAGTTTTCAACAATGCTACCTGTTTGTTTACGCAGATACAAGTACCGTAAATTCCGGACGATAAGCCGCGACTTTTTTTAAGTAAACAACGATGCGGCTAATATATGGACTCTGGATGGGGGACGCTAACGAGCTTCACGCGGCTAAAACGTTTATCCTCGTCACATCAGGCCGATGAAATGACCGGGAAATTCTGAGTCCGTTCAACTCGGACACCGAAGAAGACGACTTTGACGGTTTTAGTGCGCAGGCGGAAGCCCGAGCTAGCGATCGGCTAGCCGGTGTGGCTTATATTGAGGTGCGCTCAATAGTCCGGAAATTACGGTACTTTTTATTTTAAAAATGTATCACGCAAAGCGTCACTAATCACTCTGATGCACAGGTCAATTCACTACCCGTTGCCATCGAATGGGCACGCTGCCCACATAGACATTGGAAGACACATTATTTGCGTTGGATGATAATTTTCGGACCAATCAGGTGAAAGTAGGCATTTTTCCACGGCACACCTGATGATGTCTCACGGCACACTAATTTGCCGCGGCACAGTGGTTGGGAAACACTGTCTTATGGCAACTGCCAATGACAACAAACCAAATTGACCATAATTTACATGGTTACAGTTGCTTGCCAGTCCCTAATCAATCATCATTTATCATTACCTTTATCTGATCTTTATCTTTACCTGGGGCCGAAGCGATCGGACAAGCTTCAGGCGTTTGAATGGGGTTTGTCTCATTTCATTCATTAATTCATTCTTTCATTCATCCATTCATCACCTACACCAATATTCCAGGACACAGTTGTCCCAGTGACTAGAAACCAGTCCAAGCTGACATCTGGGTCAAGAGTCCGGCTGTAACCTGTCAATCAAAGAGGCTACCTGTCACTCAAAGGGTCACCTGTCAATCACAGGGCCACAAATAGAGACGCAACCCAGGAGTCATAGTCGTCACGGAAACCCACTGACCTGTTTTCAGACCGTGGGAGAAAGTTGGGGAGCCTGGCGAGGCCAGAGCCCAGGTGAAAAAAAACAATTTTGAAGAAAAATATTTCGATTTTGGTGACGCCGGCAGGATCGCGTTGGTTTGAACAGGGACGGGTGGTGACCTCGGGAGAGAGAAAGAAAAGAAAAAAAAGAAATGCGGAAGCCGTGTGGAACGGAGTGTTTGGAGCATTGATATCGAAACATCTGATCAAACCCTGCAGTCTTTAATTAAAGAAGATGGAGGGGGAAGGAGAGAGAGAGAGGATGGAGAGGATGGAGAGATAGCAGAGGGAGGGAGAGAGGGTAGAAAAAGAGGGAGGATGGAATGGGAAGGTGGGAGAAAAAGAGAAAAGAGGGAGAATAAAGAATGAAGTGACTGAAAAAGAGACGGGAGGGAGCGAGGAGGAGAGAGAAAAGGGTGAGAGAGAGCGACAGAGAGAGAGAGAGAGAGCGAGGGAGAGGGAGAGAAGTCATGTGACGGAGCAGCACGTGTCGCCGGCTGTTTCAACTCTCATTCCTTCCACTCAGATACAAGGGGGGCTCTCAGCCAATCAGCACGCAGCGTCTCTCTCTCTCTCCATCTCTGTGTGATCCCATCAGTCGCTCTCTCGCCCAAACGCCTGACCTGCCAACTCTCTTTCTCTCTCTCTCTCTCTTTCTCTCGCTCTCTCTCTCTCTCTTTCTCTCGCTCTCTCTCCCCATCCATCTGAACATCAACTTGAAGGGTGTTTAACTCTTCGATACCCAGCTGTCATTGGTTAAACATCTATTCTCATTATTATTTCTATCTTATTTCTTTCCCAATTTCTTGAGTCAACATTTGAATATCAGTCTCCGTTGGTATTTCTTTTTGTAAATTTTTTTTTTTTTTCCGGGGGGGGGGGGGGTTGGCTTCATTTTCATTGATCGCCGTCTGTTTATTGTACCTTTGGATTTCACTGGGATTAGCTTTGAGCACTGTTGTCTTTCAGCATTGTTACCTTTTAGCACTGTTAGCTTTTGGCACAATTAACTTAGAACACTGTTAGCTTACTGCACCGATAGGTTTCAGCGTGGCAAGCTTTAAAAAATGATGTCTTTCAGCATTTTTAGCTTTGATAACTGTTAGCTTTTGGCACTGTTAGTCATCAACTCCATCAGCATATAGCACTGTCAGGTTTCTGCACCATTCGCTTTGATCAGTGTTAGCTTTTAGCACCGTTGGGTTTCAGCAAGGTTAGCTATAAGCCCTGTTGTGTTTCGGCATCTTTATTTTTGAGCACTGCTAGCTTTTAGCTGTTAGCTATTTTGCCTTCATTTCCATTGGCTATTAGCACTGTTAGTTCATGTCACAATTACCTTTGATCACTGTTAGCTTATAGCATCATTAGATTTCAGTGCGGTTAACTTTAAGCGCTGTCACCATTCAGCACTTTTACCTTTGAGCACCGTTACTTTTAGAACAGTCAGTATCTGCACCATTAGCTTTGATCTCTGTTAACTTATAGCACTGTTAGGTATTGGCACCATTAGCTAGGATCACTATTACCTTATAACACCATTAGATTTCAGTGCGGTTAGCTTTAAGCACTGTTGCCTTTCAGCATCTTTATTTTTGAGCACTACAAGCTTTTAGCACTGTTAGCCTTCAGCTCCATTAGCTTGAACATCATGAGCTTTAAGCACTATTAGCTTCCAACAGCTGGACGTTTCCTCTCTGTGTAGGACTGCGGCGCTTCAGTCTGCAGCCGGACGCTTGTTTACATTCAATATAATGAACGACCGTGTTCACTTCTTATTTTATTTTGAAATCCTTTTGTTTGGAAATCCTCCATCACCCCATTTCCAGGTGACTATTTTCCCAATGACTTTCATTTTTGCAAATTTAGATCCAATATTCACATATTTCTTGCCAGCTTTGAATATTTGATCACAATATCTCCAGTCTCTCAGTTTTATAACATTTGTAATGGCTTTTGAATTTCTAGGTTTATTATGATTTAATTGTGAATTTCTTGCCGATTCGAGTACATGAATGAATTTGAGTCTGTTGCTTTGCCGCGTCATCTGTAGCTTAATGCGACATAGTATATTCTATTTACTTTAGATTTACCAACAAAGATTTTCTGAGGAACACAAACACAAACACAACACACACACACACACACACACACACACACACACACACACACACACACACAGGTAGCATCTCGGATGGCTGACACACAACCGCCAAGTGAGGGGTGTTTGATTTCTGCACCTGTCTGTACAGCCACACAACTGGAGGAGCCTCTTGTTGTGAAAAAAAAAAAAAATTGTCTTGAAGCATATCTGTGTGTGTGTGCATGTGCGTTCTCCATCTGCCGCACACTGAGGCTTAGCGATGCATTGTGTTTAACCGGGCTGCGATGCTGCGTGCTTGAGCCTCTCTGACACGACTAAATGCAAGTGTATGTGCACACACACGGGCACACACGCACACGCACGCCACGAGGACAGACAGATGGGCAGATGGAGAAATGTATCAGTCCAGATTTAGTGAGAGTTGATAGTGATGAAGAGTAGAGATAGAGAATGACAGGAAGTGAGCGGGGAGTGGGGTGCGCTCTCATTGGACGGTCAGGTCCATCTTCAGAGTGGAGACATCGGTATGACCCGTTAGCATAGCGAGGCTAACTCATTATTCAGAGGCAGATCAGTATCCTGTGGATATGTTTGCAGCAGAGTTGTTGTTGTAGTCCCAATGTCCTCATATGTGGACACATGCAAATAATAAAGGCTTTAGAATAATAAAGAACTTTTGCAACTGCTTTAATCTATTCTTTTACCAGTGGAGGTACAAGGTGTGTGATCCTTTCAAAATAAAATCTGAGACTTCCTCCGGAGACGGCCGCCGTCCTCTCGTGTGCGTAGAAGCATAAAAGACAGATTTGGGCTAATCTGTGCGCCGCGACCGATCACGCTCATCTGTTATTCGTGCATCGTTTCCTGTCTATCAACACAGACATACCTTGAACATCTGTGCCTCGGCGGCGGCGCTGTGTCTGGGGCCGTCTGTGGCGGAGCGCGAGGTGAGGAGAATTTTATTTTGTTTTTTATTTATTTTTTGTTGCTGCCGACCTCATTGTAGTTCACAGACACAACTAGGACAATGTTTCATAATAACACATCTTCACCCCTAGGATTTGAACTTCTTTGCTCATGAAAGAAACCTTCACAGCACTTGTCGAGTTTTATTTTGAAAACTGTCGCCCAGTTTTTGTGCATGACTTCCTGTGTCTGCGCTAAACCGACTGGCTTAGATGGTTTTACAAGAGTGTTTATTTTGTGGACTTGAATGTCGAGCGCTGCTGCACAGAACTACAACTATGACGTCAGCTTTCACACCACCAGCTCACAGTTGGAAAGAAATAGCTTGTGTGTGTATATAGATAGATTTATGCATGTATATATTTATATATATATGTGCATATATGTATATTTATATCATATATATTCATATACTCACTCACTCACTCATTCGTACATCATAGAGACATACAAATATTCACTCTTTCGTTTACATGTCATACAGAGACATACAACCCTTCACTCTCATTCATATATAGCAATGAATTTTTACCCATGGCTATATGATAAACCTAAACGCTTTTGGGCCGAACCAACGAAAAGTGGCACCCTTGTATAACATGAATAGAATAAAGGTTTTTTCATTGATGTTCTGATTGACCTCACGCAGGCTAGACGGGGGCGCCCCCCGGGCCGTGAAATACCCAAGTGTAATATGTAATGTGCACTAGTCATGTTGGAAAAGGAAGGGTCCAGCTCCAAACCGTTCCCACAAAGTTGGGAACGTGGAATTTTCTGAAATGTCTTGCTGAAGCTTTCAGAGTTCTTTTCACTGGAACTAAACGGCCAAGCCCAGCTCCTGAAAAATAAGCCCACACCATAATCCCCCCTCCACCAAACTTCACACTTTGCACAATGCAGTCGGACAAGTACCGTTCTCCTGACAAATGCCAAACCCAGGTTGCCAGTTGGTAAAGCTCTAGAGTCCAGTGGCGGCTGCACTTGGTGATGTGTAGCTTGGATGCAGCTGCTCAGCCATGGAAGCCCATTCTATGAAGCTCTCTGTGCGCTGTTCTTGAGCTAATCTGAAGAGCACATGAAGTTTGGAGATCTATAGCGAATGAAAGTCGGCGACCTTTTTGCACTATGTGCCTCAGCATTCGCCGTTTACGTGGCTTACCACTTCGAGGCTGTCGTTCCCAAACACCTCCATGTTCTTATAACACAACTGACAGTTGACCGTGGAATATTTACGAGCGAGGAAACTTAACGACTGGATTTGTTGCACAGGTGGCATCCTATCACAGCTCCACACAGGAATTCACCCAGATCTCTTTCACAAATGTTTATAAAAACAATCTGCACGCCTAGGTGCTTGATTCTATACACCTGTGGCCATGGAAGGGATTGGAACACCTGATTTGGATTATTTGGATGGGTGAGCGAATACTTTTGGCCATATAGTGTATATCAGGTGTGCCCAATACGTTGATCGTGATCTACGGTCAATCTCAAAGGTAGTGTGGGTAGATTGCATTACATTAAAACCTATCAGCCTATCCTCTTCACTATGAAATTTGTCACTTGACTGTCGGTCTGTCCAATCTGACCTTTTCTGACACAGGCGTCACTGCACATGTGCACATAATGGCGCGTTCTAGAAAGCTAGCAAGTTAGCCTCCACTTTATCTCTTCTAAACTTATGGGTATAAAAATGAGTGGGGGAGCTGGACCAAGTAAAAAGACTAAAACGTATCACTTCCGTACAGAATGGGAGGTGGACTTTTGTTTTTACCATGTTATTTTCAAAGTGCGTTTGCGTCATCTGCCAGTCTGCCATTGCTATACCGAAAAAGGGAAATGCATTTTCAGACTGTTCATAAAAACTACCATGCCGACTTCCCTCCGAAAAGTGAGCGGAGAAGGAGAAAGGTAAAGGAACTAAAATCCCAGCTGTCAGGACAGCAGTCATTTTTCTCCCAGCTAACTTCAACTATGCTGCTGATTCCATTCAAGTCATCAGAATAAGGTATTTACCAAAAAAGTACTCTGTTGTAGTGTGCCATAAGGGTTCATGCAGTTATGCAAGATCAAAAAACATTTATTGTCTTAAGTATATCTGTAGATATACGAATAAATGATATATTCAGCATTTTTAGAGGAGGTAGATTATTTTATTTTATTTTTTGAAAAGTAGCTCACAAGGCGTAAAAGTGTGGGCACCTCTGGTGTGTGTGTATATATATATATATGAGTATATATAGATGCGCGCGTGTGTGTGTGTAGATATATGACCCTCCTGATTGGATTAAGTGGAATAATTGATCCCGATTTGCCTCCAGATTAAACAATTTGATGACCGCTCCAGTAGCTAACGGGCTAATCCAAATGCTAGCATGTGCCAGGTCTGTGGACAGTGGAGAAGCCTGAACCCTACGACTCTGTATCCAGTTCCATTCCGCATCCTGGTTTCGGAAAACAAGGGCGTCAGGAGTCCGATTGGTGTGAAACCGGATGCGTTTTCGGCACGTCGTGACACGCGACCCCCGCTAGTTCTTCCCCCTTTGACAATGGCGCCTCCCCCCGTTCCCCCTGGCCTGTCATTACGTCGAGTGGCGCCGACTTAATGAGACGGAACGAAAGGTGATTAGAAAGAGAGGATTTCACCGCCATAAGTTGTTGATTTTTGCTGCCGCTGGGAAAAAAAATGGAAAAAAAAAAAAAAAACGTTCTTTCCTCCTCATTTTTACCGGGGAGTTCTGGAGGCCTCGGCGCGGCGGCATACAAATAAGGGCATTTGGAAACGCGGCACGTTTGCGCCTCACTTTGTCACCTGTTCATGTATGTGTGTGTGTGTGTGTGAGAAAGAGATATAATAAAGAACAGGAGATAATGGTAATGATGATCGCATGGGGGGGGTGCAGGGGGGAGGAGAAGGAGAAAGGAGGAAGGAGAAGGAGGAGGGGAAATGTAGCACGACAGAAAGGAGTAAAATGAGGTTCTGATGGAAGTGGGGGGGTTGTCAGGCAGGGGATAGAGGTGAGGCGGTTGAGGATGAGGAGGGTGGAAGCTGGCGAGGAAGAAGAGGAGGAGGATGAAAAGGATCTCATAATGCAGGAAGATGGAGAGCAGGAAAAAGAAATAGAGACGTGGAATGAAGTTTCCTGCCGGCCTGCGTACACGGGCTCACAATGGGATGTTGGTGCTTGTAACTGGATCTCAATGTTTAAGGAGCATGAAAAAATAGATAATGAAAATGACGATGATGATAATTATACTCCTACAACTACGATCACTATGGTTAATAATAATGATAAAAATTCCAACAGTTATCATGGTAAAAATCAATGATTTTAAAGATAATTTTCAAATATGTCATTTCAAAATCACAATTTTTGGAAAAAATTACTACTACTAACAATAATAATAATAATAATAATAGCCCCAATCTTATTCATATCCTTTAAAAAAGTTTTTATGATTTCATATTTATTATTTATTCATTTACTTACTTTAGTATACAGGTAATTGATTCATGATTTTTTTTTTATCTCCCGGATTCATTTGGAATTGTTAATTTTTTAATTCATCATATATTTTTCCAATAAATTTCATTGGTATAAAGTATTGCTATAAAAAATGGTGACTGCAAGTTTGTAAACTTGCCAGGATTTATTTCATTTAAAAAAAAAAAACAACTGTATCATTTTATAATTTTTCATTTCATCAAAATAGAATGTTATTTAATTTTTTTTTACATTTTTATCCTGAATCTGGCCCTGGCAGTTCTCCATGGAGACCTTTGACATAAACTATACGTGTATTACGTTGACAAGGTGGGATGGCCGGCAGAAATCAGTCAATTGACGATTGGCTTCTAATCAATACATTTACAGCAAACTTCTGTCGTCGGACACACAGGAAATGTTGTTTCTTGTCTGCAACCCCGTGTGTGACTGTTATTGATCGGCATCCATCTGTCCCCGCCCTCCATTACATGCAAACACACACATGCAAACACACAGACACAAACACACACACATAGACACAAAAATACACACACACACACACACACTGAAGATCAATAAACACATGACCCGTCTGTGAAACAGGTCACAGCTCTGACTGATCACCGCAAACGAGACATGGCCCCCCGTCGCACTGTAGGGGTGTGTGTGTGTGTGTGTGTGTGTGTGACATTGTTTGTGTGTTTCTGTAAGTATGCACGGTCTGTCTGTGTCTTTGTGTGTCATTATGTGTATCAATGCGTTTGCGTGTGTGTCAATGTGTGACAGCATTTTATCACTGTGTTTCAATTTTGTGTGTGTGTGTGTGTAAGTGTTTCTTTGCATGTTTACATTTGTGTGTATCTTTGTGAGTAATTTTGTGTGTGTGTGTGTACCAGTATGTGTCTAAGTCTGTGCGTACCAATTTGTGCTTGTGCTTGTGTTTACATGCAACTGTGTGATAGCGTGTGTGTGTTAGTGTCAGTGTGTGTGTTTGTGTAACAACAGCTTTATAACACACTGGTGTGTACGTGTGTTTTGTGCGTTTTTTGTGGGTGTGTGCGTAGGCAACACCTCCATCTGTCACCCTTTGATCGATCAGATATTCACTGGCTGATTGACGTGTGTGTGAGTGTGTTTGTGTGTGTGTATGTGTGTGTGTGTGTGTGTGTGTGTGTGTGTGTGTGAGGAGTCCGAGGATGAATCCATCCTGACAAAGAAGCTCCATCTTTGTCTCATCAGATCAAAACAACAAAAACCCACAGAATTGTATAAAGAAAAAAGAAAGAAATGATTTTATTCTTTTGAAAGGAGCAGCTGCTGTTTTTTCATATTTCGGAAAAAGAGACAGAACTCAAGCACGTTGGGCTTTAAAATTCAGATCTCTGATTTTCTTTTCATGGTTTTATGTTTTTCTTCCTTCAGCTGAAAAGCTCAGAGGAACATGAACCAGTATTTGCAAAAGTATTTGTATATGTGCGCGTAGGAGTATAAGTATATGTACTTGTTAGCAGCTGTGTGCAGAATGAACACTATAGACAATGAATGTATAATTTTCTTATTTTTTGATTAGCAGGCCGTCTGTTGCCAATTTTTTTTCTCAATTCATTTTATTAGACAATTTCTTTGTAAATTTAGCTTCCTGTTTCATGTAGCACAACTATATCTACTTGTTAGCTGCTCTGCACAGGATCAGCCATTTCGACAAAAAACAAACAAATGAATAAACGTACAAATGAATAATTTTCTTATTTTCTCGTTACCCTTATTCTTGTCATTTCTTTTTAAGTTTATGGTAACTTGCTGTATCATGTTGTACAGGTTTATATGTACATGTTAGCGCCTGTTTATAGGACAAGCAGTGTAGACAACGAACAATCAAATTATTTTCCTGTTATCTGATTAGCAAGTCATTTGCCACACGTTTTTCCTCAATTCAATTTATTTTGGTAGTTTCTTGGTAGATTTAGGATAATCTCCGGTTTCAAGTAATATAAGTATATGAACATGTTAGCGGCTTTAGGCAAGATTAGCAGTAAAGACAACGAAAAAACAAATCGAGCAAATGAACGAACAAACAAATAATTTTCCCATTTTCTGTTTACCCCAACTTTGATAATTTCTTGGAAAATTTAGGGTAACTTCTTGTTTCATGTAGCAAAAGTATATATTTGTTAAACCCACGGCGCAGGGTTAGCAGTATACATAAAGAAACAAATTAATGAATGAATGGATGAACAAACGAACAAAAGAATCGCTTCATATTATCTGATTACTCTTATTTGGGGAATTTCTTGGTGACTTTCAGGTAACTTCCTGTTTCAGTCAGCATAAGTATATGTGCCATGTCAAAACGACCACACCAATGAATGAATGAACGAACAAACAAATAATTTTTTTATCCGAATACCCTTTTTTTGGAAATTTATCGGTAACTTTAGGGTAACTTCCTGTTTCTAGTCCCACCTCCTTCCACCCCCACGATACTAGTGCCTGACATCCTTGAAGCTTCGGGCACTTCAATACATAAGTTTACTGTTCACTCAGCAGATGCAATAGTGCATGTGTGTTTATGAGTGTGTGTGTGTGTGTGTGTTCGTGTGGGGGGGGCTTCAAGGGGCCGTGTGGGAGGATTTATTCTCTATATTATGCGTCACGTATGGACGTCGGGCAAACTGAGGTCTCCTCGACCAGAGATTCACCTCTCATCAGCCAATGGGAATGCGGAGAGGGGGACCAGTGGCGGGGGTGGGGGGTGCTTTTATTTTGTTTTTTTTCTGCGGCAGAGTTCTGACAGCACGCGGGAGCATGAGGAAGAGGAGGACGAAGACTCAGCGAGGAAGTTTAGTGAGTCACTCAGGGCTGAAGCGAAGGTCGGCGCTGGAGAAGCCGTTTATTTATTTCCTCCGGGGCTAAAAATAAAAGCTTCTCTTCTCCGAGAGCGTGAGAGTCAGTGCGGAGAGGAAAGTGGCAAAGCGCCTCTTCATCCTCATCTTCATCATCAGCATCATCAACATCATCAGCATCATCCCTAAGGTTTTATTTTGAAAGGTCGCAGAAACAGACGTCCTCTAGTACCCCGACATCTAATACTACCACCACTACTACAATTAGTACAACTACTCAAATTTTCAATATTTATTATGTATTGAAATATTTCAATATTTACAAAAAGTCAATTCAAACATCACAAAAATATACTTAAATATATAAACCTCCTTCAGCATCTCGTCCATTTCATCGAAGTGTTTCCTGTCCCTCCTGTTATAGAACGTAGCCATGCCAGGGACCTCTTCTTTCTTGTTGACACTGACAAGAAAGACACACATATGTATATATGTGCATATATATGTGTGTATATGTATATATATATATATATATTTACATGGAATGATACAGAGAAGATTAGAAGAAGAGGAGCTGTTTTCGCCTGTCAATCATAGGGTCACCTGCAAATCCCTGCTGCACCTGTCAGTCGCAGAGCAATCCAGCCCCAGGTTTGCAAATACTCCGGGCTGATTTTCAGGCCAGGAGACAAGCTTTAACCTGGGCTCGTCACCTGTCAATCAGGGACATTTATTCATTAATTCAGTCATTCATTCTTTTACTACAGACGCCACTTATCATGCAAAAAGTGTATTGTGGAGTCACGGCTTGTCCAACCTGACATTGGAGCCGAGAAGCGGGCTTTATCCTGGACAGGTCACCCGTCAATCACAGGGTCATTCTTTTGTTCATTTGCGATCGACAGCTGACCGCTTCAGGTCAAACGGAGCAGAAAAGCTTCCCATCCCGAAAATTGATCAAACTCGTCCATTGATTGATTTGAATTTATTGATCGGTGATTAAAAAACGATAACCTGAAAGCAAGAAAACGGTGACTGAAGGCTTGCAACGGAGCTAACACAAAACGAGCAGCCAGCGGGGAGATCCCTCCCGCCATCGCCTCCCCGCTACCCCTCCTTCTCCTTCCCTTCCGCTGTTCCTCCACCTTCCTCCGCCGCTGTATTCGGTGCAAAGTTCAAGGTCATCCAGCCTGAGAGCGGCTGAGTAAGAAAAGGCATATGGCACTCGGGATGTAATAAGTACCCCCCCCCCTCCCGGGTGTCTCCTGGATCCACGGCGTTTGGTCGAGGCCAGTAATTAAACCCTCCCCTCCGTCCCCCCAACACGTGCCGGCGATCTCCGCCGCGGTGAATCAAATACACCCATAAATCACAGCAAACGGCGGAACGCTCCCGGCCAGGCTCTTACAAAGATGGCGCTGCAAGGATGATGAGTCTGGCGAACTCCTTCTTGTTTGGTGTTTTGGTGGCAATAAATATCGGAACTAATGAGATCCGACGCACCTTGAAATAGATGCTCAGTTGTCAATCAAGAATATTATCTTTTTCAAGTGTAAGTATTGTGTACGGTTGGATGATTGACAGCTGACCCCCAAGATTAAACCCTCTGACCGGAACATTATCAACTATGGTTGCATAACCCTTGATATGGACCGCAGAGCTTATCCCTGGAGGCATCTTGCTGCGGGTGAGCGCCGGAAGCTAATGCTAACAGACGTTGGCGTATCCGGCAAACACGGCAGCTGTCAGTCAAACAATCCGGGTAACCCTGCGATTGACAGCTGACCCACCCAGGTTAAACCTCGATTCCTCATCATAGTATAGGCGCAAAGCTTGTAGCATGGGGGTTATCATCGGAAACTAATGCTAATTGGCGCTAGTGTGTCTTGCAAAAACGGTGTCCGACAGTCATACAACTCAATTTAGGATGGGGGTACCTAACACTAGTGGAACTACTGAAGCTAGCGCTAAACTTATCCTCCCACTTCTTGAAGCCATCTTTGTGGTCTTTAACGCGCCAGTCCTTGAAGACACATCTTCCTGCTTTACCTCCACTTTTCCCCTTCACTCCCCCAGGCGCCCGACCTCGCCGTGCTGACGGAGCCAATCGTTTATCGTGCGAAGGCAGCCGGAGGCACGTCTTTGTTTCTCCTCTTTTGTGTTTTTGTCTTTTGCTCGCCAGCAAAGCTAAATATAAAACGAAGAAGGAAAAGAAAACAACGGATGTTTCCACGAGTTCCTCTCTGATACAAAACACAAATCAATTGTCAGTTTGATGTATTTTTGTTTTTTCTCTCTCTCTCTCTCCCAGGACAATACAAAGCTTTGCTATCGCTAGTTAGCTTAGCATGTTAGTGATCATTTTCAATTCAGACGTGACTGCTGGGTTGTAGCTGGGAAGATAAGTTAATGGTTTTTAGCAGACACTGGCTATCAGTTCCATAGTGCTGTTGCGCCAAGCTAACTAGCCCTTCTCCACCCTGATCCAAAAAATTAAGTGGACACTGTCCGACCGCTGACCTCCTCTCTTGCGACAATGAGGATTTAGAAATTGAAGGTTGTTCAGCCGTTGGCTTCCTGGGGAGCCTCCCAGAACCGGGTGGGGGAGCTCGGGGGAAGGTCCTGGCTAGCGGCCCGGGTTAAAATGGTGTAACGCGAGCCGGAGACTTTTGCAGAACTGTAAGTCGGTATTTTGCCGTTGGCGTGCGGCGAGGCCGCTGTTTGGTCTATTTTTACCCGCCCGCCTGTTTGTAAGACATGTGCGTCGGTTCCAGATTTCTTTTGTCGCGTGTTGTTACCAAATACCTCATTACCTAATGGGTGTTGAAGGTGACCATCTTGAGAAGTTGCTGTCAGCCGACAGTGTTGGGTAAGGACGCACCCGTTGCGTGTCCTCTCCTGATCCTTGACATACTGTGTCCTCCAAACGATTAACCCGCTAGCTGCTACAGCCACAAACTTCTTCTTCTTTGGCCGCCCGCCTGGACATCCCTGACCTTGGACCACATTCCAGTGTTGAGACCCTGTCGTCATTTACCTGCCTTTTTGCGAGAGCAGCAACGCCGCAGACCCAAATTTAGCAAATTAAGCTAACTGAAAATCCAAGGGCTTAAAGGGATGGGATAAGTTGAGGGATTGCGATTTTTTGGAGGGTTTTTAGGTTTCTATTGACGAGTTCGAGAGAAGATCAAACGAGGGGACACGTTTGCAATGGTTAGCTCTTCCGCCTCGCAGAACGAGGGGTTCCTGGTTCAGTTTCCGACACAGGGCCTTCATGTGTGGCGTCTTCGTGTTCTCGCTTGTGTCTGCAAAGGCCTCTTCCACAGTCCAAAAACACGCAGGAGGTTCACAGGAGATCCCACATTGTCCAGATGTGTGAGTGAATGGTTGGTAATGGGTGAACCCCACCTCTCGCCCAATGATGGTTGGGAGTGTAGCATAAGCGGTATAGATAATGTATAAATAGATATATTTATATATTCTAGCCGTGAGTCAGTGGGGTGAATTTGGGCGCCGTATTTGTAGTTCTCTCCAAAGGTGCTCAATGTTCAAGTCTAAATATAAAAGCTCCTGTTAAACTATATAAACCCGGTCGCTTTTTGCATGGACAGTGGAATTCATGCATGAAACCAACAAGCTTGAGCTTTCAAAATAAAACTGTAACAGCACGACAAAGATTTTCTCCAGGTCTATTTGACTGTGACTAAGTGAGTGGATGGTTGTATGTCTCTCTATGAGAGTGAATGTAACCGTTTCCAATGCAGGGAGCGTTAGCGCGCTAGCACAGGCCACGGGTCCCTCAGGAGCCGGTGGATTTAAAGAACAATAACAAAACAAGATGAGGCTGGACAAGCGACGGGAGCCAAATGCTCTGAGTCTACTGCCAAAATGTTTTATAGCAATATTAAAGTTGTAAAAGGGATTTATTTTCCCTCTAAATGACATATTTCATATGTAAAGGAGATTTAAGCGTGATTTATTTAGGTTGATGTCTTGGCTTTCCTGTATTTCGTGGCTCAATGAGATGATGTTTCAAGGATCCTTGCAAAGGCCTTATTTTCAGGGTCCCTGAAATGGACGCTTACGGGACAGGACCGCTTGTTAGCTTAGCACGATGAATGCTGTTATAATGGAAAAACATCCACAAAATAAGACAAGAACTTAAATAAAGCAAGGATAAACAATCAGATTCCAAAATTCTTTCTGTGCCGATGTCGGCCTAATCTTGACTGGATTTTTGGGATTAGGAACATGGGCAAGAAAATAGATGTGTATATTTAGATCGACGCAAACGTAACTCCCCTTTCCTGCTCCCACTCAGCATTTTAACCACTATGGGACGCCACTCAGAGCCAGTGTTGCAGCCCCCCCGGCCCATTGACATCACATCACAAATTTTTCGATGATTTCACATCATCTCATAGCTGTCTCTCCAAAAAAAATCGTGATTCGGTTCAGCGCCGCCCCTTCTGGTTTTCAGTGGTACTGCTCCATCGGGTCATTTTCCGGAAAGCAGTCCCTGCTGTGTTTTCGTTTGCAATTACTGCTCGTTTTCTAGGTTACGTTGCTGATAACAGGATTGTAATATGAACACATGAGCGCTTTGTCGTTGCTGAGAAAGAAATATGATGATTTTTTTAACAGAGGTTTGCTACAAGTACCATAGACTACCATTCATTATGCTAAGCTAACATTCAGTAGGGGTGGATGTGGTCACAAGAGGACTTCAGGGAGCATCCTGAGATAAGTCGTCCTGAGGGCCAAATCTGTGACTTTAGTTTGCGTGTCCCTGCATAATGAGGCATACCTGAAACACACACACACACACACACTCACACACTCACACACACGGTTTGTTAAGGTCATTGTTGTCAGCAAGGCCTTTGACAGCCACGCCAAGCGCCGTTACGACCATCACCTGCCTCACACAGTTAACCTTTCACTGCCACTGCGTTCAAGACAAGCAACTGACAACTGACAACTGACACGCACACACACACACACACACACACACACACACACACACACACACAGAGTTCAGGAGAATGACTGCCCCACCCCGCTCTGTGTTGCAGTGATAACATTACAGTGCCTGCTGTTGGTTTGTGTACATATGTGTGTGTGTGTGTGTGTGTGTGTGTGTGTGTGTGGGTGGGTGTGTTTGAGGTGAAATATTACACCCCTGGATTTATTCCGTCGAACAAATCTGGATTAAAACCGTTATAAGATAAAGTTGCTGTTCTTATTAAACACAGCTTTCCAAGCTGGAGGCTGCAGGGCTTTATGCAGATGCATGCTCCAGATCCTCTCTGTTTCCCATGACTCTTTATTTATTTTATTTGTTGTTCTTAGCGGCTACAAGTAAATGTTTGCTAATAAAAAAAAAAAGCTAAATAGCCTTAATGTGGGTTTCCAAACCACCTCCTTTTTTCTCATTATACTTCCGCTTCTTTGAGCCTTTGTCGAAAAGGCTCTGCAGGAACAATATCTGATATCTTCATCAGATTGTGACTCAGCTCTGGAGAAATGGAATGATCACAGGAGCCGGACTCGAGGTGGGACTCGAGACGGGTGCGCGCATTCGAGGAACGCCGGGTGAATTCCAAGCAAAAAAAAATTGCTTCAATTTCCAGGTGCTGGAAAAATATAATTAACATACAATAAAATTCAGAAAGATAAACCCCAGAAGGCTCAGGGTAAATGTGTTTTAAATCAAACTTCTGTCATACAGGAACTCAACTAATGAATAAATTTTACAAGAATGATTAAAAGAAATTAGTAAATAATAAATAGATAAATAAATATTTAAACAAATAAATACGTTTCACCCGTTAAACAGGAGAGGGTAAAATTACTTAAAATAAAATAAAATACCATGAGGCTATAAGATTAATTTGATACATTAAATATGAACAAACGGAAATCAAATAAAATAAAATATAACAATAAAATAAGATTGAATAAATTTAACTTTAAAATAAGATGAATAAAATGAAATCAAATTGAGAAACAAAGTAGGCAGTATATTAATTTAAATTAAATTAATAAATGTTAAAAATACACAATAAGTAAGAGGAAGATGTAGGTAATTGAATCACCTGAATGCTGAAAATAATTACTTATATTTAAATTACATTAATGAGTAAGAAATTAAGTTAATATCTCAGAATTATGTTTAATATGAATTTAAATACGGTCTTGAAAGGAAGGAACATTGCAGCTCCCTACTCATTGGCGGAAACGTCATAATAACCTGATATGGGTTATTATGTGGCGCATTGATTGACAGGTCATCCTTTGAGTAACGGTTGGCTCTTGTGATTGAAAAGTGGCCGGCCCAGATGAAACCCTGCTTCTCGGCCCCCAAAGTCAGCTGGGGTCGGCTCCAGGTCAGGAGAGACAATGAATGAATGAATGCCTTAATGAATGAATAAATGGATGACTGAACGAATGACAACCTGCTGCCTGGAAGAATCCTGATCTGGAAGCCGCTAGTTCGACCTGCTCCTCCGGTTCCTGACCATTCTTGAATGTTCTTCTTTTCCCCGGTCGGTTCCAACGTTTTTTCGGAAATCTGGTGGCACCTCATTGTTTTTTTACTTCTTTTTTTTTTTGTTCCTTCCGAGGCGCCGCGCTTGTGCTTGTGGCATGTTGTTGCTGGGCAACGGTCAAAAAAACAACACCTTGTCACTTCAGCGAATGGAGATTCTGACTAGATGGCCCAGTTTATGACAATATATTCAATATGTAATAATATTGTTCATATTGTAATAACAGTCAACCTATAAAAATATTTTTATTGATTCATCATATCTGACTGAAGTTAAACATTGCCTCTGTTTCTACTCTTGGTGGGGATTTTGCATTTCTTTTAATCACTGGATGACTTCCGCCATGCGTTGATGTGGACCCCGGCATCATCACCGGCCGTCTCCTCGTCCCCGCTGGGATTATGGATTTACTCGCCGCCTGCCGTTCACGCTCCTCAATCTTAATCCGTAAATCCGTCATTTCACAAACATCACGGGGGGAAAAAAAAAACTCGCTGCCTAGCCTAGCCACAATGTGGGTCATAACAGCGACTTCTATTGGTGCGGGGTGGTATTATTGGCTGGAATACAACCAGTCACTTAGAGGATGTGCAGCATTTGTTTCACAGCCGTGAGTGAAGCAATATTAACTTTCATATTTGAATAAATGAGAAATAATTTTAAAGGTGGTGAGAAGAACGCCAAGGGTAGGAAAATCAAAAAATTGGATATTCATTATATAGCTATAAATTAAAATAAAATTACAATTGGAAAAAAAATACAAATGTTATTAAAAAAAAGAGAAAACAATGAACAAAAAATGGAAATGTAAATTTATAAATAGACACCGAAATAAAGAAATGCTAAACAAATAGATAAATGAAATTAAGGTCCTGGAAGAAGCCCCCCCCCCCCAAAAAAAAAAACAAATATTAGTTGCCAGACTGATCTAAAAACGCTAAATAAATGTAAAAAATAAATAATATAAGATAATCGATAACATCGATACATCGAATACACAAATACATAAAAATTGATAAACTGGAACAAAAGAAAAATGAACAACTAGTCAGAAATAGATAAATTAGATAGATAAATGAATTTGAAAGAATAAAAAAACAAATAAGTACTAATAAATATAAACAAATAAAAAAGTCATAAGTAAATACACAAATAAATAAACACACTCGTAAATACATTGGAAAAAAACAAACAGAAAAAGATACAATTGCTTGAAAAACAATAGTACCAAAATAGTTCTGGGAAATGCAAGAAAAATAAAAAATAAAAGATAAATATAAATTAATAAATAGCTAATTAAATAAACAGACATTTGATTAATAAAGGATAAATTAGGGTTAATAAAGGGATTAATAAAGGATAAATTACTTAATTTATTAATAAAAAATTTGTAGCTAGCTAGCTAGCCTGATAGATAGATAGATAGATAGATAGATAGATAGATAGATAGATAGAGAGAAAGCCAGTGACCTCACTATGGCAATATTACTAAAATCAATTAATATGAAAATACATTTAGCATACAAAATCTAGTATATGATAATAGTATACAATGATAATAATAATAATAATAATAATAATAATGATAGTTAAACCAAAATGGACTTCCACCAATAATAATAATAATAATAATGATACTGATAACAACCACAATAAATAAACATACGAACAAAACAGAGATTTAAAAGAAGCAATAAAAGTGGTAAAATAAAATGAAAAAGAAAAGAAGTAAGCAAGTAGCAAGAATTACTTCAAATTGTTTTTTTTGTTACATCAACCGTGGAGATAAAAAAAAAATAGTTAAAAAAAAAAAAATTCTAAATGACAGATGACACCTACGTGGAGGAGGAGGGAGGAGGAGGAGGGCTCCTTCACTCCTCCCTCCCGCCGGCGCGCTCAGCTGCGCCCCCTAGCGGCGACCCGCCGCAACAGCCGCCGCCGCCGCTAAAGCCGCCCCGCCGCCTCCGCGGCTCCTCATTCAGTAGAAGATGGCGGACTGCGCTCCACTGTTTGATGAGGATCTCTCGTCCCTCGTCTTCGACTACCTGACAGGAAGCGCCGGTGGACAGGTAAGGTCCACCCGAGAAACCTCGTGGGATGTGGGGTGGGTGGGGGCGCGTGCACGCGCGGGATGGGCGGATGGGTTGTGTCGGAGGGTGCACGCCGCTGCGGCACCTTCCTCCACCGGAGTCTCCACCGGAGCCCCGGCCGATGCGGAGCCTCTCCCGCCCGGGTAGCATCTCACCGGTGGACCCCCCCCCCCTCCCCCCACTCCACGCGTGTGCGTGTGGTCGTGGGTGCGCGCAACCGCCGTCTTGGCTTTCACGTGTCTTCTTCTGTTTTGGAGAGGAAGTGTCACAAGCCGGTGAAAAGACCACCGAGCGTGGACACGCGTGGCACCCGTGACACCCTTCCTCTCTCTTCCACGCGTGGATGACGTGGAAATGCAATCGGGTGCAATGTATATATATGTGTGTGAGTGTAAACTTTTTTTTGGAAAGGGGGGGGGTTTGACGCATTCTTGCGGGGGAGAAAAAGTTCAAGAGTCCACGCAAACCACGTGGACGCGTGGAAGTCGCCCGCGGTGTTGTGACAATCCGGTCCACGACTCGCCCCCAGCTTCTCTCTTCATCTTTTCTTACAAATACACACACACACACACACTCAGTCACACACACACACACACACACACACACACACATTCACACGCACACGGTCCTTTTACCCCACGCTGCGTCTCCACGGATCCACGCAGAGGGTCGCCGTGGAAACGCCGCGGTGCAACCGGCGTCCTGATCCGCTCCTTCTGCCGTTAAGCCTCTTGCCACCTCACGGTCTTAACCGGTGTGCGCGTGTTTGCGCGTGCGCGCGTGTGTATTGACCAGCGTCGAAGTTGACCCCCCACCCCACTCCCACTCCCACTCAAATCACCGATTATCTACAATTACACGAGATTTGTGCGTGATTGGAGCCGGAAGTGGCGGTGATTGACGCGGAAAAGTTGTCACTGTTTTTTTTCTTTCATAATCGGTGTTTTGTAACCCACGCGTTACAAAACACCCCCCCCCCCCGCAACCCCGCGATTGTTCCGCCGTGGGAACCCGCGACCCTCATCGACTGTCAGTACCCCCCCCTCCCCTTGCGCTCCGCAGGATTTTTGACCTGTCGTGACACTGTCACGTCCCGTGACCCACTGTCCACGCAGCCCCCCCTTACCCCCCCCGCAGAACTTTCCGTCGCCTCGCGGGGGGGATGACGCGGCGCCCCGCGCCCCCCGGCGTTTCCGACGCACGCCGAACCCGTGCGGTGAAGCCGCTCCGTGCGGCGGCACTCGACCCGGCGATGCGGCGTGCGTGACGTGGCCGCGGTTCGGGAGCGAACACGCAAATCGGCGATTTTCCAACGGGAAATCGTCGCCCGGTGACTGGAAGAGATCAGGTCTAATCCCCCCCACCCGTGGCAGTTTTTCGTAATTGACGCGACCGTGCACCCCCCTCCCCGCACGCAAACACGCACACGCACCCCCCCCCCCCCCATCCGCCGTGGGACGCATGTAACATATAGATTTGCGTTGCAGCTTGACTGCGAGTCCTGAATGCATGATCACGATGTAGCTTGGAGCTGGGGTGCTCGTGGTGCATGCGTGTGTGTGCGTGTGTGTGTGTGTGTGTGTGTGTGTGTGTGTGTGTGTGTGTGTGTGTGTGTGTGTGTGTGTGTGTGTGTGTGTGTTTGAGAGCCACTGCTGTCACAGCTGATTGGCAGTTAAGCAGGTTAAGTCAGTGTGTGGTGGGATTCAGGGAGACTGGACTATTTATAAACTTGCAGCTCCCACACACACACACACACACACACACACACACACACACACACGCGCACATGCATGGTGTATAAGGGTCTTTGTGTGTGTGTGTGTGTGGGGGGGGCATGCAGATGTGGACACGCCGGACGCCGTAACGTTTAAGAAACCTCACACACACGTCTCTTTGAACAATAACCCCCCCCCCACTTGAGTGACCCCTTAGTGAGACTCCTGACCCCCTTATATAGAACCCCCTCCTGGTTATATTAGCCAAGGTCAAAGGTCACATGTTGAGCCGCGCCGTGTTCGAGCGAATTGGAAACACAGTAATCGCAAAGCAAACTCTCCAGTGCTACTAAAAGTAGTCGTTATATCAGTAACGCGCGGCAATAAGTACGGCCGTTGTTGGCGGCAATGAAGTTCACGAAGTGGCGTGCAGGTTTTGCATTTTATTTCTTTTGGGGATCCCCGACGGCGTTGAAGAGTCACACGATCACGGTTGTGTTCTGAACGCACCGCGCCGGGCCGACAAGTTGGTGATTTCCCACTGGCAGATGTCGGCGTCTTTGAACGTGGCGTTTTCGACCAATCGTATTTCCGCTCGCCATCGAGCAGTTGGAATCCCCGCGAGGAAGAAGAAGAGGAGGAGGAGGAGGAGGCCTGATTTGTGTGTGAAATGAATCGGGGGTTGGGGCGGGGGGCGCTGTGAGTGTTTTGATTTCTTACGGCGCCGTCAGATTAACCGCTTGTTTTTTTTTTTTTTTTTTTTTTTGCCGCAAAGTCCTTGACTGACGCGGAGGGTGGCGAGCAGCTTGGAGGCGGGAGTAGTGGCGGAGGGGGTGAAGGAGAGGGGGGTTAAAAAAAAAAGTATCACAAGTTCTGTCTTAAGGTGTAAAACGATAAGGTTGTCTGTCCCTCAAACGCAGCGTTAATATGTTAATATTTACTCGGGGCTCTGAGAGCGGCCCGCGCTCGCTCGCTCGCTCTCTCTCCCCCAGTGTGTGTCTATGTCGCTCGTCCCTGCTGGTTGGTTATTATAATACTACTCCATCCTCGTGACTGGAGTTACAGAACAGGGCTGCTGCAGTCATGTGAGTTGTAGTGGAGGAAGGGGAGGGTGTGTGTGTGTGTGTGTGTGTGTGTGTGTGGAGGGGGGAGGCGTTGCCGTGACGTCAGAGACCGACAGGCAGCCTCCTCCTTACCCGCCCCCAAACATGTGACTCCTCTCTCTCTCTCTCTCTCTCGCTCTTGAACATACATGGTCGCTGGCGGTTTTGCTGCAGACGCTCGGCCGCCGCGCTCCACGCCGCTTCTGTTTTTCATTCAGATTAGCGATGGGATACCCATACCCCCCCCCATCCCCCAAACACACACCCTCCAACTGATGCATAGGTTTGTTTTAATGCAGTGCAGTAATAATCAAAATATAAATACATAATAACATAGAATATACACGTATTTTGTGTTTCCTGTGATGGATCTGCTCCGTCCTCGGACCCTGGCGGAGGAGTCGCCCCGTGCTCCCGCGCTACTTATCTATCGATATCCATAAACAAACCCATAAAGATTGGAAACACTTTGGATTTTTGAACAGCAGCGGTAAGCGGATGACCCCCAACCCGACCCCCGATGAACGACCGAACAGTCCCGACCCCTTTTAGTTGCTAATCATTGACTCACCAGCTGCAGCTTTACCCCGCTGTGTGCAACGCAACTAGACAAATAGTCAGTCAGGCCCAAACATGAGGGTGGGGAGTCTCACATCATCATTATTAGTATTTTTACTATTGTTATCATTATTATTATCCATTCATTGATTTATTATCTATACTACTTCTCCTGCATCCAGGATCACAGGGCTGCTGGAGCCTGGTTATTATTATTATTATTATTATTATTGCTGCTATTATTGTTGTTGGTAATATTGTTGGTGTTATCGTTATTCTAACAGCAACACTAACGCAACAATTATAACATTAATGATAATAATATTCAATTATTAATGTGGTAATAGTATAACATTTCTTCTACTGCCAATAAAACTACCAATTATTTATTTAAACAGGAAAATATTATTATCATTATTGTTTTTTGTTGTTGTTATTGATATTATTATTATTTTGCTGTTGTTCATTTCATCATATTTAATGTTGTTTAAAAAAAACAATAAAAATTGTAATAATAATATATTAACAATATTTATAATGATTAATATTTTAATAATGATAATAAAAAATATGATAATTGTGGTAATTGTGCTAATGATTATTATAATAATTATTCTTATTATTTTTTTTTTCCCATAGTGCTGCTGAGAAGTTGTGTTGTGCACTAAAGGTTAGGTTTGGAGTTTAAAAATAGATGCCTCCTACCTAACAACATCAACAACAAGATAGCAAGACACACACACACGGATAGTCAAAGTGTCCATCCACAGACACGGGGAGAACATGCAAACCACATAGAAAGGTCCTTTTGTCGTAATCGAACCACGGCCCTTCGTGCTGTGAGGCGGAAGCGCTAACCACTGCGCCGCAGTGCCGCCCAAAGGGAAACTCCTTTAAATAAAAAAAAAAAAAACACAGCCATTTTATTTTGAATTAGATGAAAGTACATGGTATAAAAAACAGTGCTTTACTGCTGTAAATGAAAATGACAGTAATGACAGTGAAGTAATTACAATTGTACCAGGGTCATCACTTCCTGTTGTAGACCTTCAAAATAAAACCTTTCAAATGTGCTTAAATAAGCTTCCCAATTGATTCAGACATGAAACATTACAAAATAAAAGAAGGAAGTTGAGTGATTTCAGACCGTGGGTTTTGAATAATCCTTCCCGATTGCCCCCCCCCCATCCCCCGCAGCCCCGCCATTGTGGACTAATCCAGATAAAACACTCCAGTCTTTTAAACATTAATCGCGTCTGTGAGACGACGCCGGCCGTTTGCAAATGGAAAACGTAATACAGCACGGAGCCATTAGTGCGCAGTCGCGCTTGCCTGTCCTGTAACCACGTCACGTGCATGCGCGAGGCGGTACGCTCCCTTCCCCGGCTATCCGGTGATCCTCTCCGATTTCGGATACAAAGTCGATCGGGTACAGACGATTGGCTGGTCGAAGGGGAAATGTGCTTTGCGCTTGGGTGTGTATGAGTGGGTCAATTGTTTTCCCAGCATATATAATTTATGTTTCATTCCTGAAAATTTGGACCAAAGTTCAAACTGGGCTTCCCACCCTCTTGTATTCTTTTACATTTTGCAGTAAATGTTTGAAAGGTCAATATTACGTCAGGGATAGAAAGCAAGTATTTGATCTAGTCGTCCCAGTTCTGCGGTTGGATTCCGGTCCGACTGGCTGACATGTATGCTTTAGCTTTGGGGTTTATGGTCGCTAACGGACGCAATGGTAGCCGACGGGCCGAGGAACCTCCCTCACGTTCTTTCCGTTTCGGATACTGGTTTGTTTCACCGCAGTCTGACCTTGAGGGCGACCTTCTTATTCAACATCCAAGACTCCCCCTTCGTGCCTCAGGTGAGAAAAGGGGCGCGGAAAGTAATTAGCATAACGACACAAACAAACATCAGCATTTCTCGGTCGCCGCAGTTCACTTGAATCCCCCATGCAGAGCGGACAGCGAGCGGCGTGGGCGGGCTCGTTTCACTCCATGGACGCTTGAACGCCAGTCAGTCTGATGCTAAATTGCGGTGGCAGGAAGTAGCGAGGGCGGGTAAGAGACCAGACACTCAGGTATATAAATAACAAGGACTTTGACGTTCCAACTGCCGCTGACAGATGCCGGTGTAATCGAAAGCAACCGGGATTTATGTCGTCACGGCGACGAGGACGGGGAGGTTTCTCTTCGCCGCCGCGGATCTAGATGCCGTTTTTGTTTCTTCTCTCCGGTCGCTTTGCGTTGTCAAATGGGGGAAGATTTGACTCCGAGCGGATTAAGAAAAGGCAAAGCAGATTAAGGGGCATATTTCAGGGTAACGTCGCCAACCGGGGGGGGGCTGGACGGGTCGGGTTTGACGATCTGGACAGGAGACCATTGCCCTTTCACTTTCCAATCGGCAAAATTTTGACCGTTTAATCTGTAAATTTTGCTTTTTGTAAAGTTCCACAGTGTCGTCTGCAAAGTGAATGATTTTTTTTGTAATCATAATGGAAAATTAGCGCCGTCTTACTTTCAAAAACACTTTTCGAGGCTTCCCTTCAAGGCGGTCAGTCGGGTGACTGGTCAGAACTCCCCGTGCTAAGCTAATGGGTTTTGCGATTGGCTTAGGGTTTTCTGCCAGTGTTCCAGCAGCGTTGTGATTGGTCGGTTGGTTCAGGTGACAAAACCGCCTGGTGGGCAAACACGGCGCCTGGAAAAGGAGTGGACCCACACACACACACACACACACACACACACACGCAAACACACACAAGCTATAAGACACCCAGGCCTGGTGGAGTAGGGCGTGGTGTTTATTTTGGGCTGGCGGTGTGTTTGAGCTGTACGTTGGTGATGAAGGTGGAGTTTGCCTGCTGTGGTTCTTTGTATCTGGACTGATAAGCAAACACAACCTTTCTGATGGAACCGCCACATCTGCAACGCCAGAGGGGGTTGTGGAGGGGCGTGGGGGGTTTGGCAACATTTCAGAAAACAGCCTTTTGTCCCTGGTTTTGTCCGGAATCCCAGCGTCTCCTCCTCCTCCTCCTCCACCCGCCGTCTGTCTGAGTCGTGATGCGCTCTGCTGCAGTGCAATGTGTGCAGCTCGCAGCTCCTACAGTGACTCACCTGTCCCTGCAGCGGACACACCAGCTGTCTCACGGACACACACACACGCACACACACACACTCATGCACACACCACTCATGCTCGCCCGTGTGCTCGTGTCGAAAAAAAAACAAGCTGCGAAATCCCGGGTTTGCATTGAGTTTGACTGACACCCATCAGGCGGTTGACGAATTACGCCTGTCTGCAGGTGACGGGCAGGTCAAAGGTCATGGCCGTGTTTTTGCTTTTTTTTTATTTTCTTTAGAAACCAAACAAGCATTTGCTTGATTGGCCTGTGATTTTTTTTTTAAACTCGTAATAAACACGCAATACACGTTATAAATGTGTAATATCGAAGCTGCAATCGGCTGAAACCCTGATCAAATTGAATTTGTTTCCTTTTATTTTATTTTTTTGCATTTTTCATACTGGACTCTTGAGAAGAAACTCCTTAATTCGTGAGAAAATAATAGAATATTGATTGTATCCCGGGGTAATTACAGCAGTAAGTTTTTGCCGGCGTTGATCAACTTATGGATTTTTCCATTACGCCTCGGCGTTCTGATGTCATGGTTTTCGTTTACGACACGAGATATAAATTTTTTCTTTTATCGCGCCGCTTTCCGGGGTTTCGGTAGGGACGGTGTGGTGGTGGTGGGGGCCTAGAGGGTCTGGAGCTTCCCGTTCCCGTTGCCACGGCGCTCAGACCAACAAGCGAAGTGTAAAATCGATGGCGGCTCGGCTCAAAATCGAGTGCTCTTTCGCTCGCGCCCCCCACCACCCTCTCCCTATGGGGGCTGGAGTGCTACGTCAGGGCCCCCCCACCGCACCAACCGGAGATCCATCAGATCAGGCATCTGGCTCTCGGATGACACTCCCACCCCTAGCCCTGTGTGTGTGTGTGTGTGTGTGTGTGTGCTGAGCTGTGCAAGTGCACTCATGATGGCAGGTGAGGCTGGTGGTGGGGGGGTTGGAGGAAGGGGGGGTCTCTAAATAATTAATCACATGGTGATTTGTCAGTTGCTTGCACACGGCTTCTCGGTGAGAGGGGGGGGTCAGAGTTGTCGTGGCGACCCCCTCCTCACCCCCTCGCCACCCCACCGATTCAGATTAAATGAGGATGAATCATCTTTTTTTTTTTCTTTATTTTCTTTTCCTGACTCCGCTGAGAGGATATTAGTTTTCTCCCCCCCCCCTCCCCAAAAAGGTTTCCTTATAAGGCAGCGGAGGGAGGAGGAGAGCGGCGTTCTCCCTGGTAGAACCTGTGCACGTGTGTGCGCATGTCGTACGCCGCGACCTTTTGACCCTCACTTCCTGAGCCCGACTTCGCTTGTTCATGGCCCTTCCCTCGCCGCCTCCTCTGAAAAACATAAAAAAAATCACGGCCCGCAGCATCCCTTTTTCTCGGTTACCATGGCAACAACCCCCCTCCTCCTAACAACTTGCATTCTAAGACTTGTTTTTTCAAGAGCAGATTCCAGATTACGACGTTAAAACACCTGGATTCTCCATACTGATAAATATTTCGGATCGGCACACAAACCTCCAAAAAGTACATGTTAGTATCACGAAATATCTTTTAGTTCTCGGAAACTGAACTCGTCGTTTCGTTTGATTTGACCGCAAAACGTCCACGCTTGTCTCCAGACCAGCCGCCTCCGGGACCCCGTGGGTTTTTTTTTCAAAATAAAAGAGCCAAAAGAAGAACACCCTTGGAAATGTTGCTGATGCGTTCGATTGTCGGGGTCGGATATCAGGAACTTGCCAGCTTTGCGCGCTCGAAATGGAACGGACGTAGATTGAAGACGTCGAGCGCTCGTGTTGGCGGCAGCGTGATCGCCGCTGTTTGCTCGCGTCACTCCGGGTGATCGACCTCCTCCTTGATCTTCACCGTAGCCCCGCCGCCTCCCCCTCCGGCGCCGCCTCGGTGACATTTACCTGGAGCTGCGGGATAAATAGTGGCGGCGAAGGCATTACGGCGTGATTTATGTCCGAGATTTGCTCCCACTGGCGGTATCTCGGGGTTATTTACTCACCCCGTCAACGCAATTCGTCCTGTAAGAAGGCGCTAACGTCGCTGCTAGCTTGATGGCTAACAACAGAAAACGGTATCAACTGAACTGAATCAGACTGCTGATTGGTCAGCTGTGTCACATGGGCGCGGTTGACTGCGGAAAAGTGGAAGTTTTGTCATTCCCGCTTTACCGCAGGTGCGGATGATTCCGACGGGAATTATACTTCGGAGGATAAGAGAATAAAAAGGGCGACGCAGCGGTTGGCGCTTCTACCTCACCGCAAGTAGGTGGATTCCCACGGGTGGAGGGGATTTGTGTCTCCACATTCTCCTCGTGTGGAGTTCCTCCGTGTACTCCGGATTCTTCAGAGTCCTAAAACATGCAGGAGGTCCATTGCAGACCCTAAATTGGTCAGGTGGTGAATACAGTGATCCCTCGCTATAACGCGGTTTACTTTTCACGGTTTCGCTACTTCACGAATTTGCATCGTGCATTGTGTTCTGCATTCTGATTGGCTAAAAAGTCACCCTTCTTCTCTACCTGTGTGTCAATAACGTTGCAGTTTAATATGTACACGTACGTAAAACAGCTTGCCAAATTTACATTACGTACGTGCAAATTCTCTTGCAATTTCGAGTTTCTCTAAAACCTATAATGTTGACAAAACGCTCTGGACCGACAAAAGCACCTGCGGCAGGGTCCAAAAGGCAGAGGAAGATGCTATCTATCGCAGATAAAGTTAAACTTCTGGACATGCTAAGGGAAGGTAAAAGCTATGCGGCTGTAGGTCGGCATTACGGAATTAATGAATCTTCTGTTCGTTCCATAAAGAAGGAAGAAAAAAACATAAGGCCGACAGCAGCAATGTATAATAGAGTATTTAATTGTATAATAATTGTAAAAAAAAATAAAGGTTTCTACTTCACGGATTTTGCCTATCATGGGTTCTTTTTGGAACGTAACCCCCGCGAAAAAACAAGGGTATACTGTAATGTGGTGCGTCTCTGTATGACCCGAATGAATGAGAGATTGCTTGTAAGCCTGAATGGTGTATGAATAAATAAAATAAATGGTTTTATGTCAATCAGAGGGTTCATGGGTGATTTGCATGTCTGTATGACGTGAATGAGTGGGTGAATGGCCATGCGTCTCTAGCTAGAAACAAGAAAAGTTGACCAATAGCTTCAAAAATTTTTTGTTTACATCATTCCAAGTCTCCACACACACACACACACACACACACACACACACACACACACCTGGAGATTGACCAGGGTTGTTGTCGGGATGAGCAGTTAACCATCCACAGCAAATGGGTGGAAGAACTCGTGTTTGCCAATCGTTGTTTATGTTTGAGTCATGCGGCGTTGCCCAAGTAACCTGTGTGTATGTTTGTGTGCATGTGTGTGTGCACGTGCAGGAACTAGAAATACCGTTACGCTGCTGTCAATGCACACACAGTGACGTATCGTTGCTGCGCCGCATTAACGGTTAAAAGAAACGAACAATTCTTGTCCGACAGGAAGTACAACTGATTTCAATTCACTTAAAAAAAAACAAAAAAAAACACGCTTTCATTTTGAAAAACCCGGCGATTGCGACACACCTGACGGTTTTTTGACCACGGCGTGATGTCTGCGCTTCGCAGACTAAACTGAATGTCGTCGCTGGCAAAGCTCAGATTAAGTTAATCTTTTAATTAAGGATTATCTGACGGGATCCCCCACTTTAATTACACCTGATATTGTATTTATATCAATTACAGTCATTTAGTCATTCATTGTGTACGTTCGGGGCGGTTGGGGTGATGGTGGTGGTGGAGCCAATCCCGGCTGTCATTGGTGCGAGGGATGAGGGTTTATCCTGGACGGGTCAGTTGTCAATCACGGGATGTCTTCATGTCAGTCATGGGGTCGGCTGTCAATCAAAGGGTCCACATATAGAGATGTCCAACTATTCACACCTCGGGGGAATTTTAGAGTCTTAAGTAGACTGTTTTTGGGAGGAAGAAGAACCTGCACAAGTAGAGCCCATTGGAACTTTGTTTCTGTTGGTTTGTTCCATTGGTTTGTTGCAGTAAGAACCTTCTTACTGTTAGCCAAGAGTGCTAACAGCTGTTTTTGGACAGTGGGAGATGATGGAGAGAGGTGAGGCTTAACCTGGAAGGGTTGACTTGCCAATCACAGGCTTACCTGTCAGTCACATTTAGAAATGTCCAACCGTTCCATGGACAACGTGGAGTCTTCAATGAAACCGCTGTTTTTGGACCGTGGGTGGAAGACAGAGAACCTGGAGAGAACCCAGGCGGGAGAACCTCGGTAGAACCCACATGTTGAGCGCATTGGAACACCGAGGTTAGAGCCTGGAGGAGCAGGATCGAATACTGCCACGAAAACTGACAGGTGGAAAAAAGATTTCAGACACAACTGAAACCCTATTGGATGAAATAATAATGAATAAAGAAAGAAAGAAATAAAAAGCGGCGGTTGATTTCCCTGAGGTTCTCCCGAGAACTGAGAGTTCCCTTCGCAGTTCTCGCCGCTCAGTTCCGTTTAACGCAGCCGAGTGTAAAAAGAACATCAGTTAAATTTTTTTCTTTTGAGCGGAATTTACAGAAATCTGAAAACCCCCCCCCCCTCAAATTAGGACCTCCGGATGCGAACGGCACGTTTTGCTCAGCTACACTTCCATGATGCTCCACTGAATGCTCATTTGTACAAAATAAAAAACATATAATAATTGTTAGAATGATAACCATGCTAATGATAATAGAACAATTTTCTGAGTTAAATAAAGTGCTAGTAATAATAATAATAATAATAATAATAATAATAATAATCCTCTCTTGCATCTCATTTTTTGGCTCCCTTAAAATTCAATTTTTAGATTTAATCAACTCTTTGGGGGGATTTGCTATCTTTTGTTTCCAATAGAATCACTGATGCATTGGTGCTCAAGGATTTCTCCTAATTTATTTCCTTTTTTTTCATTCATTTTTTTAATGAGGGAGACAGCAGTGATTAACGATCGCAGTGTTTTTGAAAATAACTTTTTTTTTATTTAGAATAAATAAAGTTAAATAAATAACATAAAATCAACTTCAAATAAATCCAATTAAAAATGTAATCATCAAGTCACATTCACATTTTTATGATTTTATTTTTGTAAATCAAGGAAGTGCTTGTGGTGTTTTTCACTTTTACAAAAAATATACTGATGTTTACAAAGCAGACATGTTATTTTCCCTTTTAGAGTGTGTGTGCATGTGTGTATCATTTTATATTGTGCGTGTGCACGTGTCTATGCATGTGTCCTCATCCAAACCTTTACCTGTCATTTGTATTCATCACAGTGGCCCCTCCGGTGTGTTAGTGGTGTCAACAACCGGGGGAAGTGGGGTGTGTGTGTATGGTGGTAGTGTGTGTGTGTGAGCAAACAAACACGACGCAAACACACCACATTCCCCCTCTTCAGTCCAAAAAACATCCGGTTCACTGATAACTCGAAACCTATATGTGGACCCGTGATTGACAGTTGACCCCGTGATTGACAGCTGGTTTGTCCCGGCCTCTCGACCCAGTGACAGCAGGGATTGGCTGTCGTCCCCCAAGCCCCGCCCCCCCACCGAACCCAGTGTTCGTAGATCCAGTGTGTACGCACAAAGATCGCCTTCTTTCGATGTCACAGGCGTGAGAAAAGATGAATAATTAGGGAGATTAGCCGCTCGCTCAGCGACCATGCTTGCATGCGCCGCCACCAACGCCGCTGCCGCTCCTTCACCGAAGTCAACGCCGGATGAGAAATTTCCCCCCGGAAACATTGGCCCGACCTGTGGTTGCCATGGTGACATTGATACATGGCGGGGGCGCCATTGGAAAATCACATCTCTGTTGATATCTCTTGGACGTGGGGGGGTGTGATTGGCAGGTGGGGGGCCTTGGTGACACACACACACACACACACACACACACATACACACACACACACACACACACACACACACACACACACTCACACTCCAGGTTAGAGCGCAGCCAATCTTGGTCAGAACCAATGTGGAACACACACGTTGGGTGAGCGGAAGCAGCGTATTTATCATAGCCCGAGTGCGTGCGTCTGCATATGTGTGTCAATCCCAACACACACACACACACACACACACAGGCACACACACACTCCTTCTCTTCTCAGTAATCCACTGGTCCAGTGGGATTATGGGATGTGATTACGACTCGTGCTGGACAAGGTTAGGGATTCGTGCGTTTGAGGGCATTATGTCATACTGTGAAGTTTTTCCGAAAAAAAATAGCGGCTATTTTCGCGTAATTTTGCATTGCAACGACAACGCAAAATTACTTCCTGTTTAAGAACAGGTAGTGTCTAAAATGAACAAACCGTTGTTATTAGACCACAATGAAGTGTTTATTAAAACCTCTCGGTGAATGAGCGGCACCTGTTAGCGTAGCAACATTAGCATTTTTTCCCATGAAATAGAATGTAGTAAAACTATCAGCAATATAGTAGTATTTGTAGTAGTAGTAGAAGCAGTGGTAGTAGTGATAGCAGTCATAACTATCATGTGACTGCTAAGCAGCTTTATCGGTTTGTGGAGTGTTTGTAGTCTCAACACAATGACAGTTGGCTTATCTCTGTCGTAACCTACACCACCGTGTGTGTGTTAGCGCGCGCAATAGGGAAAGTGTGTGTGCGTGAGACGAGTCCGCGTTGAGCTGAAGCGGGTTCTCAAGGGCACGGGTGAAAGTGAGAGGAAAGGTTAAAGGAAATTTCCAGAGCTTGGCAAACATGGACGCACACGCACACACACACACATGCATGCACACACACATGCATGCTCACACACACACCCTGGTGCCAGCATGGTTCATAGCCGTGGCAACAAGGTACCAGGGGAAGGCAAGCACAGACTGGTGGGAGTGCAACACACACACACACTTTCACATTAAACACACACTGCCTGATAGCCGCTTTTATCTGCGATCACAGCCGTATTAGATGTAGTTCAATGCAGGACACACACACGCGCACGCAAAGACGCAGGGGCACACACAAGCACACACACACACACGCTCTCTTTTACACACACACTTCCTCGATTACACCGCTTTAAAAAGCATTGAATGTTATTTTTAGCTGATGTTGCATCCTCGGATAAAAGCAGCATTAATGTGTGTCTGCCTCTGTGCTATTAATAGACACACACACACATTTAGAAAAAACTGCACTGTCACATCTCACACACACACAGACACACACAAACACTCACACACACGCGGTTGACCCGGGTGTGACCTTTCGCTTCTGTGGTAATTAGGGAGTCGTCATCGATTCGATGGAGAAAATAGGCTGGTAGCGCTCGGCTTCGGTTGCACAGCGCTGTGATGTAACCTGTGTGTGTGTGTGTGTGTGTGTGTGTGTCTGCACTCAAGCGTGTTTGTGCAGACACACTCTTAAGACAAAACACTTGACACTTCTTCTCCCAATGATATTGTCTTAATTTAACTGATTATTCAGTAAACATAATCGCCTTTGGTGGTGGCTGATTGAAAGTTTGGAGACGTGTGTGTGTGTGTCTTTATCTGTGTGTATGTGTGTATTTGTTTGTGTGTGTGCATATGTCTGTTTGTGTGTGTGTGTGTGTGAGTCATTAGAGTGGGCTGTAAAATGGGCAGCAGGCCTCTACCTGAGAGCAGCTGAAGGAGGTGGGATGGAAACACACACACACACACAAACACACACACCCAAGAATTGATATTGAACTAATGGAAAATGTCCGCCGCTTTGTTTTGAAACTAAGGTCATGTGACTCGGGGGTAATTTTGTCAATAACCGAACAAAGATCAATAGTTCAGAGAATCCGAGCGGTTTAATAAAAAAGACAACTACCTGGTCGACTTCATCTTCTTTTCTATCATTGCCGTGGAAACCATTTATTCGGTTTCATTTTCCAATCACGTCCTGGTCGGTTCCCCGATTGTCCATTGTCCCCAGTAACCGTGGAAACGGCCTCATAGAAGCCACCGGGATCAATAATCGGTGGTTTTCTTTTTTTTTTCGAGAGTTTGGGGAAACAATTGGGCATCAATTGCAGATCAATCAGGTGCTCGGATGGTATAGAACACACACAAACACACACACACACACACACATGCAAACATACACACTCTTGTATGGTACTTGTCTGGATGTCTTTAGGGTTAGTGTGAGTGTGTGTGCAATTCCATGTGTGATTGTGTGGTTCTGACTGTGCGTGTGTTTATATGTTTATGTGTGTGTGTGTGTGTGTGTGTGTGTGCATTTCGTAAACTGAACCTGCCTCCTGTGAAATCTTTACTGTCACTTCCTTCATGCCTTTTGCAGTTTTTCTGTTTTCCAGTGCTTTCTCTCTCCCCTTCTCTCTCACTGACCTACTTCCCAAAGGCTGCCCAGGCTTGCGTGACCACAGCGCTCACTTGTACAGAGCTATGGCATCACACACACACACACGGACACACACACACACACACAAACACGTGCATGCGCAGGGTTTTGCATAATGCCTGCTCACATGTATTTACTACGCTCCTCACCTGAACAGCGTGAAATAGTTTCAACAAGACATAAACAACGCGGCAGTGCATGTGTGAGTGGTTGATGGAGTCCATGCAAACGCGCACACAGCTCCGATTTGTGGTAAAAAAGCTAACAACGCTTCTATTAATAAGCATTAATAAAGAGGTAACAATGGTGTGCGGGGCCGTCAAGGCATGATTCAGGGTTGAAGTAAACGGGGGCGGAGCTAAGCATCCAAACCCCCTTCTCTGATTGGCCGAGAGGCTGTTGGATCCGTATGACCAAAATGAATGGAATGGATTGAATGTTCAACTCCCTCCACAGACTGTCAGAATCTAAGGAAATGGAACGCACAACACGGCGTGAAGCATTTAGCATTTTTACCATCTTCCATTCTATAATTTTGTTTTTTGCTAAAGATGACATATCTCTCCCTATTGTTATTATATCATAGCAATTGAATAACCTCAAAAGTCAATAGGAATCATTGTTTACTGTATTTAAACCATTTTAGGTTGATCAAGGCAGAAAGCCGCCCACCCTTAGCTTACCCACCTGTTGTGGTTTTTCGCGTGCTCCCTCGACGACCACTCGCTCAGCAGCGGCGGTCACGTCTGCAGTTACCGTGGTATTACCCTTCTAACACGATCGGGACCCAGCTCTCGGGTTTGTAAAAAAGAAAAAATTGCAAAACGATCGCTGTCTACTAGCTTGCGGGCGCTGACACACCCTCACGTGTAAATCTGCCACGGCGAGGCGGGGGCGCCGTTGATGCAAGGAATGCCCATGTTGTGATGCAATATGAGTAATGAGTCAAATATTTTTATGGTGACTCTGTGTATGTGTACTGCAGACGTGTGTCTGCAGGTGTGTTAAGGTGTTTGTTTTGTGGTTTAAATGTCAGGGCAGGTTTGTACGAGTCTTTTTCCTTTTGTTTTATTTTTGTTGTTTCCTCTTCCAGGTCGATTGAGGTGTCTGACGTCCATTGTGATTTTAATTTCTCGCAGTGTTTTCTCTGGCGCCGACGCCCCGGATTCCTCCGGATTAGCAGTCTCTTGCTCCTAAGCAGAGCGGTAGCGATCAATCTAAAGCAGTAGAGCAATAAAAATCCCGTCAGAAACAAGTCAATACTTGCTAGCTGCTGAAGTAGCTCACTGCCTGGTTCTATTTGTAAAAACAAGTTTTTCTGCACAGGTTTTTGTAGAACTACACCAAAATGTAAAGGATTGGCTGGACATTTGCTTAAAGGTAACCACCTGTGAGCATGACAGCCACTTGTATTTGCAAGGCTAGCTAGCTAAGAGGTGCTTTTGACACTAGAAAAATCTGTACAGTTTTACGTTTTAAGATCTTAGTGCTTGCAGAAACTAGTCAGCTGCTGGTGTTGAATCTACAAGGTTAGCTGGCTAAAAGTTTTAACACTGTTTTGACACTAGAAAAGCGTCCATTGATACAGTATTTTTCAAAAGAAGTAGCTTGATTTCACCTCACTCTTGATGTTAGCAGAAACTAGCCAGCAGCTAGTGCAGTATATGTAAGATTAGCTAGCCAAGAGCTGCTCACACTTGTAACACTAACGCTGTAGTTCATATAGTAGTTTTGTCAAAGGATTAGCTTGTCTAAATTATCAGAACCGGATAAGCTGCTGGTGTTGGATATGCAAGGCTAGCTAGCTATGTAGTGCTAATACTGTTGTGACAATAGAGAAATACTCAAAGCATTCATCTGTACAGTGTTTACGTAGAAGGATTAGCCTCATATAACCTCACTCTATATGTTCGCTGGAACTAACCAGCTGCTAACACTGTTTTGTTACAAATGGCAAATAGGCCTTTGTTTGTGCTGTAATTGGAGGAATATGGTCAAATTCCAGGCGTATTCCCAGGATGAGACAGATGTTAGCTCCGTCGCTACATCAGTGGAAGCTACCAAGCATTGAGAAAAGATCCTGAGCTGCCGTTTCCTTAAACCCAAGCACGTTTCAGATGTCAGGCAACGCACCCCATCATTCTTGCATCAGGATGTAGCTTAGTCGGCGCCGCCGTGAGCCGCTGCTAGCTGCCGGGGCTAATGTCAGTCGGCGTTGATTGACAGCAGACGGTCATCGCCGCAGCATGGTGCGGCTTGCCTGCGAGGTTGTTGCGGAGCACACTCAAACCGCCGGCATTTGCCCCTTTACACGCGTAAACACACACACACACACACACATACACAAAAATGCACACCTCTGCTGGGCTTCATGCTTCCTCCTGCTGCCGACCTCATTTCAACCCTTGCTGTCTCTCGCTCCTTTCGCTCTCACCCCTCTCTCACCCCCCCAAGACCTACACTCACCCCTCCACCCCATCTCACCCCCGCCCCTTCCTCACTCTTCTGTTTGACTGTTTTTCTCCTCTTCCTCCCATGTCAGTTGTATCCGCTGCCTCACAATTTTTTTTTTCGCTCTCTTCAAAGTGGCTTCTCTCTCTCCCTCCCTCAGCCTTTCCATCTCTATCGCCTTCCATTATTGTTCTCCCAATAGTTCGAAGCTGTCTGCAGCGAGATAAGCATTTACTGATGAAACAAACACACACATGCGGCGCGATGTTCTGCGAGCGGTGGATATTGCGTCAAACGAAAATGTGGGATGCGGTTGGGTGGCGTCTGATGCGGGCGGCGGCGAGGTCTGACGGCTTATCGGCCCCCCCGCCCCCGACCCCCGTGGTCGATTTTCGACGTTGAGGAAGACTACCGAGGATGGACAGCGCCAAAGAGCGGGGGTTGGCACAGCCTTTAGAGCTTGAGGATACTCATTGGACTGCGCCGTTAGCATGATATTAGCAGTTGCGTCCATTTCTTGTTTCCTGGAGGGGGCGGGGCTAGCATTGTATCCAATCAGAGCGGAGTTTAGCCAGACTCCCAACTCTTACTGGGAGTCTTACCTACCTGTCTGACTGGCTAGTGGCTGTTTGAGCCCCACCCAACCTGTAGCTCCGCCCCCTCACATGGAATAACAGGTTGTGATTGGCTGGTGTTTTGGCGAAAGCACGTTAGCGTTTGGTCGGCCTCAGCCGCCGCATGCTTGTGCACATTGTGTACACCCCTCACACACACACACACATACACACTCCCCTGCTTTCTCCAAGATAAGGCATCTTGTCAGAAGCCTAACCTTTGACCCCCGTTGTCTCTGTTCAGGCTCTTTCCAGGAATTAAACCTCTCCGAAAACTGATCCTAGAAATATTTGTTGTGAAAGGAAAACATATATAAATATCTTTTTGTGATATTTATATGATGATGTCTTCCTCTATTATTTTTTATTTTTAAAAATATGAATTAATAAAAATATGTTTTTTTTTTCCTATTTTTAGAATCAAATAAAAATAAACATTTTAATTTAGAGAAAGAAATAACATTAACATTAAGAAATTAAGAAATAACATTAAAACATTTTCAAGTTCCGCACTGCTTTTGTAATAGCATGCTAATTAACCTGTTATTACTGTAGAATAGTTATGCAATGCTGGATTTTAAGATAATTTACCAGATGAATTATTCATGTGTTTGAGTTCATCTCCTGCTGAGTGAGGGGGAAGCTAATACCCCCCATCTGTGCTAGTACTTTGACCCGCGTACTCTGTCAGTAGTACTGCAGTACTACGTCACAGACGAGCCGTTTTAATCCTCATCCTCGGCTCTTTCTGGACGGGAAGCGACGCTGCATGTTTTTTCCTCCTCACGCCGAGAGAAATATCAAGACTGCCCAGATGACTAACGCTTGCATAAGAGCATCCCACACACACACACACACACACACACACACACACACACGCACACAAACGCACACACACACACAGATGCGTGTTGCAGTTTGTCACGCACCCACAAATTTTCGATTTTTTTTTGTACCAGTGGCGGTTTTAGTGAAAACTGTGTTTTCCTGATTGTTTACAGGAGGCCAAATTTCTTTTAAATAGTTTTTTTAAGGTGACTCTTAAACCATGCAGGTGAACGTGTGCACAAACATAAAACAATCCCTGTTTTTTTTTTTTTTTTTATGTGATCATTTACTGATTTTGTTGTTTTCATGCCCTTTTTTTTCCACTATAATCAGTTGTGGTGATAATTATTGATCGTAACTCCTTGGCAGAATCTTCTTTCCCGCTCTCACATATTTTCTGGACTACAGTACACATGCACACACATTCATACATATAGTGAAACACGTTGTGTGTTAGTGTGTGTGTGTGTGTGTGTGTCTGTGTGTGACAGGTGAGCCAGCGGTCGTGCGGCACGAGGGCGGACAAGGCGGCGGCGTGAAGGTCCCGGCCCTCGTAAACGCCGTGGCGCAAACACATATAGACAAACGCACAAGGTCTCACATCAGCTGTCCTCCTTATTTACGGCACCATTTCGGGACCTTGTGTGTGTGCATGAATTTGTGTGTGTGTGTGAGTGAAGGCCAGCACCAGCCTGCCAGGTGACAGATCGGTTGCAGACACATGGATGGCAAGGGACAGTTATCAAACACCTGCTACCTGAGATTGAATAAACAGGCAAAGGAGGCGACGCTACTTTTCGACTCGCTATGTTTCCCCAATTTGCCTGTTTTTTAAATTATTTTTGTTTGTTTAATGACTTTATGATAACACAGGTTATTCCCAATTTATTATTATTATTATTATTGTTATTTTTGCCTTTTTCTTTATAAAGCAGGTTTCTTAGCAATATTCTTAATTATATAAAAATAAAATAAAATGAAAAATATTTCACAATGAACCAGCGACGAGTCCAGGGTGAACATCACCTCTCGCATGACAGCCAGGATAGGATCCAGAATCTTCTGCAGGATAAGCGGAAGAAGATGCATGAATGGAGCAATGAAATATTCTGTCCTAGTTTTAATTAACTTTTCCTTAATTTTGTTGAAAACTTATTATCCTAAATGTAGATGGTAATGCATATTTTTTATAATATATCCATGAAGCAGGTGTATGTGTATATGTCCATGCTCATGTGTGTGGGTGTGTGTGTGTGTGTGCAGGTGTGTTTGCAAAGCATGCCGTGATGGCAACATAAAATTGGACATTTTGTGTGTCTGTGTCTGTGTGTGTCTGTGTGTGATCATGGGTTGTTTATGTACACGAACAGTGAGAGTGTCTGTTTTCCCTGTGTGTGTGTGTGTGTGTGTGTTTGTGTGTGTGTGTGTTTGTTGGCCCTTCAGAGCATAATGGCAAAATAAAAGAACCGCATCCCTTGTGTGTGTGTGTGTGTGTGTGTGTGTGTGTGTGTGTGTGTGTGTGTGTGTGTGTGTGTGAGATGGGGAAAGGAAGCCGATCTTTTGATGGGACAGCTGGGAAGTTCAAAGCCCCTTTCGGCTTGGCGTCTGATGACGAACACACACACGCACACATGCAAACACACACACACACACACACACACACACACATGCATTTGCTGCTTTTGTACTTTGTCACAGCTGCAGACACGCGCACACATGCACACACACACACAGGCGTAATTTCGTCACCCCGCTCTGAAGCAGGTTCACTTCCTGTATGTCCAGATAAACCCTGGGGTCAAAGGTCAAAGTGCAAAGTCGATGTTTTCCTGCCCTTTTGCGCCACTCGCTTTCTTTTCCCTGCCTAATATGGCTCTGCTGCTACACAAGGGGCTTGGTCACGTGCACCGAAGACAGTGGACAGAAACTCACACAAACACACAAACATACACACACATTGCGTTAGCATGTGTGTGTGTGTTGGGGGGGCCTGGCTGTAGTTTTTTTTTTTTTTTTTTTTTTGCTGAGATAAACCAAACTTCCAAACCAAACACAAGCTTCTACGACAGCCACTCACCTCCTTCCCTCATCTCCTTCCTTTCCTCCCTCCTCTCACACTCACCCTTCCTATCGCGACAAAAGAAAAAAAATTATATTTATTTTGGAAATATATTGATCGGTCAGGAGGTCTCATTTTTGTTTTTCCACCAGACGTTGCAGAGCAGGATGGGTGGTTGCACCGGACTAATTCTGTGTGTGTGTGTGTGTGTGTGTGTGTGTGTCTTAAGCCACTAAGCCTTGTTTATCTCCTCAGCCCCCGGGCTAAGGGCTCTGATGGACCGGCGTCTAGACCAGTGTGACTCCGGCGACGCTTTTATTTTCTTAAATCATCCCGGCTGTGATGAACTTCCTGCTCGCCCCCCCCTCCAAAAAAAGAAAAAAAAAAAACAACGAAGCTTTTAAACCTGTTTTATAGCCTTTTAATTACCGGCACTCGGCGGGAAACGGCAGATTAATTGAGTTGAGAAAGTGAAATGAGGAGGGGGGATGGGGCTGGGGAGGTTGTCGAAGTGTGTGTTTGTGTAATTGAATAACTGAAACGCCAACTTGGAGGAGGCGGGGGAGGTTGGGGGGGTAAGAGCGGAGAAACAACACATGGGTGATTTGCGAACAGGTTTAATTGTGATGTGGCAAGGTTGGGGAAGGGGAGGGGTCTCCAGAGGTGAGGTAGAATATTTGTTTTTATTAAAAAATTTATAAAATGAAAAATAAATTTAAAAAATACGCAAAAAAATATCATACATCTCCATTTGGAACCTGTAATCAAAATAAAATTGAAAAAAAAAGCTGAAAATTGGCAGGAAACATTTCCGCGTTCAAAATATGTTCTTCTGTTTGTAAAAATCAAAGTAAAAAGAAAAATAACATAACAGCTCTTCAACACTCGGAATGTTTTTAAATTGAGCTGTATGTGTGCATGAAATTGTGTCAGAAACTGGAAAAAAATACAGAAAAACATCAGTTTTTAATATATAATTTATCTTTTTAAATAAAAAACTTATTAAAAATAGATATTTCAGCATTTTACACCTGTAATTCAGTAATTAAAAAAAAATAGTTTAAAAAATAGAAAATAGATAAATTTGTAATTTTTTCAAATAAAATTCCCAACTAAAAATAAAATTAATCAATCAGAAAAACAAATTACAGCACTTCAACCCTGTTTAGCAGAGTTGTTCAAAATAAAATGAGCTGAAAATAATAGTTTTTTTCTTACTTATAATTGGAAAAAGCTTTATTTAAAAAAGTTTAAATGAGCTTTTTGAAAAGAATTACTCAGTAATAATTTCTTAAATAATTATAACAATAATGATTAATTAAAAATGTAAGTTAATTATTTAAATCATTCATCATTGGCAATATCAGTGTTTTGACGGAAGCTCCTGGCTATTTTGTATTTGACTCTCTCAACTCCGAAGGAAGGAGGGAGGAAAAAGGAGGGAGAGTAGGGTGATGGAGAGAAAAAGAGGGTGATGGAGGAAGAGGAGGAGGAGGCAGTTCTGTGCGAAGAAAACGCTAAAAATGTCAGAAAGAAAGAGATTATTAATTAGCAACACGGTCAGTTATTGGAAGTTTGTCCTCTAATAAAGCCACAGTCAGCTGTGGTGTGTGTGTGTGCGTATGTGTGTGTTGCCAAGGTGATGATATGTCACCCCGGCATCCCTGACTCCTCTCAAGGACGGAGATGCTGATTGCACCGTCAACCGTTCGCTGCGTCTGCGTTCATGTGTGTGTGTGTGTGTGTGGGTATACATGATGACAGAGTGTGTTTGTACACACACTGATTTGTGCGCACCGGTGGCCTTGCGTGGTTGTTAGTGTGTGTGTGTGTGTGTGTGTGTGTGTGTGTGTGTGTGTGTGTGTGCATGCATGTATGGAAGGGTGACAGGTTGCCGGCAAAGTAACTAGAGATTTTTTTTTGGGGGGGGGGGATTATATATGAGGACATTGCTCAGTTGATTCGCGTGTGTGTGTGTGAGTGGGTGAGTGGACAGTCTCATTTGTTCCGTCTTACTGCCTTGGAGTTTGCGAAATAATCTTTCGAAAGGGTACAAAAATTCCTAAAAATTAGATGTATATATTGGGAATAATATCTGCCAATAAGCAGCCCACTGACAAAATGGAAAAAAAAAGAAAAAAGAAAAGAAAACGTGGATAAAATCAAAGATACTCGAGTACGCACTCAAATGTGCCGACGAAACCTTTCCCCCTGGAGAGGAACTTGCAGCCGGCATGCTTTCAAAAAAAGGGCCAGCCTTGGTCGTGGAGTGGAGGGACGCCTTCTCCTATCTGGAACCGAAGGCGGCGCCTTCAAAGTGTGTATTTCTGGCCGGTCGTCGTAAATATCTGCTCACGGTCGACACTCCTCGTCCTAACAGCGGGTCCAGGGGGTCAAAGGTCAAGGGACTGTACAATCTGAGCAGGCGTGCCTGTGTGCCCTTGGCCTTTCTCAGTATGTGTGTGTGTTTGTGTGTGTGTGTGTGTGTGTGTGTGTGTGTGTGTGTGTGTGTGTGTGTGTGTGTGTGTGTGTGTGTGTGTGTGTGTGTGTTTGTGTACTGCAACTGTAATGTGTTAATGCACCATCATGCCTTTATTTCTGGCTAGTTTTTGAGACTGTGTGCTTGTGATAATGCTTTTATACCTTTTTGTGTGTGTGTTGTGTGTGTGTGTGTGTGTGTGTGTGCGTGCGCATGCACGTAGGCAGGTCGGTGTGTCCACCTGTCTTTATCTGAAAGTGATGGATTGTCCAGGTTCTACAATTTGCTGTCAACCTTTAAACACGCTCATGCACGCCTACCACCAAAGATAGACACACACACGCACATACACACACACACACACACACGAACACACACACACACACACACACACACAGACAAACAAAACACACATGCACGCACGCAAAAGCCCTGGACATATTTATAGAGTGTGGGAGTATGGGAGTTATTAAAATGCTGCATTGTATTTCAACGCGGAAGCAGCCAAAACTCATAGCACCTTTCATTGTGTGTGTACACAGTGTGAATACAGTTGCAGAAATTCTAGCAAAAAATACAACTGTCCAGTGCAAAACAAAAGAAAGGAGAAAGATTAAAAACATCACGCAACTTTTCAAATACACACATGCACATGCGCTCACACGCATGTAGGATTACACAATGTCTAATTTCAACATCAACCTGATGACGCCTGCAACTTTAAAACACTGCTTGATGTCATTGAGACTTCTTTCTTATCTGCTATATTTGTAAAGTGAACTTAACATCCTTCATAAAGTAAATTTTATATCCTTTGAGTTATTTTGACATCCTTGTTAAGTTAACTTGATATATATTGTTAAGATAACTAGATATCCTCATAAAGTTACCTTGACATCCTTGTTAAGTTTTCTGATGTTCTTTGTAAATTTAACTTGTCAGTCTGAGTTAACTTGATATCCTTTGTAAGGTTAACTTGATATCCTTTGTAAAGTTAACTTGATATCATTTGTAATGTTAACTTGATATCCTTTGTAAAGTTATTTTGACATACTTGTAAAGTTAACTTGATATATCTTGTAAAGATAACTAGATATCCTCATAAAGTTACCTTGACATCCTTGTTAAGTTTTCTGATGTTCTTTGTAAAGTTAACTTGTCAGTCTGAGTTAACTTGATATCCTTTGTAAAGCTAACTTGATATCCTTTGTAAAGTTAACTTGATATCCTTTGTTATCAAAGTAAACTTGATACCTTTCAGAAAATTAACAAAATTATATTTTTAAGTTTTTAGTTAATTGAGTTAAGGTGTAATTACATTTTGAAGCTAACTTTATATCCTTTGTCAAATAAACGTAATATCCCTCGTTAGTTTAACTTTTTAGTTAACTTAACATCCTTGTAAACTTAACTTGACATTATTGTAAAATTAACCTGACTTTCTTTGTTAACTAAAGTTGACAGCTTTTAGATATGAAGTTAACACGTCTGTGTACGTACATAGGAAGCCACATCACACATTAACGCTACAATCTGGCTTCATCCAAGCCCCTCCCACCTCCAGAGAAGAACCTTCAGGAGGGCGGAGAATCCTCCTCCTCCCCGCGGCTGCAGCAGCGTCTATCTGGGCCAGGACGGGCGCCGCGAACCCCCGGGACCAGGAACACTTTCTCAGCCGGCGGGCCTCGGAAATAGAACCGTGGCCCGAGAGGCTTCTGAGCGCAATCAGACCCAACCTGGATGGCCAATCAGACGCGTTTCAGTGAAAAGATGCTAAATCTGTTGTTTATTAGAAAACAAACAACTGGAAGGAACAAGAAGCGAATCGCGTAAGTGTTCTCCGACATTACTTATCCATGGGTCATCATGGGTGTCTGACAGGAAGTCAAGGTCTGTGACACAGGAAGTCCAAATCTGTAGGACAGGAAGTCGGGATCTGTGACTCAGGAAGTCGACTGCCGTGAAACAGGAAGTTGTGGTCTGCAATGCAGGAAGTTGAGGTCTCTTGTACAGGAGGTTTCGGTCACTGACTGAGGAAGTGGAAGTCTGCGAGACAGGAAGTTGGGGTCTGCAGCGCACAGGGTCTCTAGCGAAGGAAGTCAAAATCTGTCCTGGTATCTAATACAAGATGTTTGGCTCTCAGGAAGTGACTCAGGAAGTGAAGTTCTCTGAGACAGGAAGTTGAGGTCTCAAACGCAGGAAGTCGGGGCATCTGTTGCAGCAAGTCAAGGTCTCTGACACAGGAACTTGAGGTCTTGGATACAAGAAGTAGAGGTCTCAAACACAGGAAGTCGGGGTTGCTGTGGCAGGAAGTTGAGGTCTCTGATACAGGAAGTTGAGGTCTCAGATACAGGAAGTTGAGGTCTCAAACACAGGAAGTCGGGGTTGCTGTTGCAGGAAGTTGAGGTCTGTGATACAGGAAGTTGAGGTCTCAAACACAGGAAGTCAGGGTTGCTGTTGCAGGAAGTTGAGGTCTGTGATACAGGAAGTTGAGGTCTCAGATACAGGAAGTTGAGGTCTCAGATACAGGAAGTTGAGGTCTCAAACACAGGAAGTCGGGGTTGCTGTTGCAGGAAGTTGAGGTCTGTGATACAGGAAGTTGAGGTCTCAAACACAGGAAGTCAGGGTTGCTGTTGCAGGAAGTTGAGGTCTGTGATACAGGAACTTGAGGTCTCAGATACAGGAAGTTGAGGTCTCAAACACAGGAAGTCAGGGTTGCTGTGGCAGGAAGTTGAGGTCTCTGATACAGGAAGTTGAGGTCTCAGATACAGGAAGTTGAGGTCTCAAACACAGGAAGTCGGGGTTGCTGTTGCAGGAAGTTGAGGTCTGTGATACAGGAAGTTGAGGTCTCAAACACAGGAAGTCAGGGTTGCTGTTGCAGGAAGTTGAGGTCTGTGATACAGGAAGTTGAGGTCTGTGATACAGGAAGTTGAGGTCTCTGATACAGGAAGTTGGGGTCCTCGATGGAGGAAGTCAAGGTCTGTGATGCAGGAAGTTGAGCTGTCCAACACAGTAAGTTGGCATCTGCAATACAGGAAATTGGGGGTTGTTATGCAGGAAGTGGAGGTCTCTTGAGGCAGGAAGTGGAGGTCCCTAATGTAGGAAGTTGACGTCTCTATCACAGGAAGTAGGGATCTCTGACACAGGAAGTCGAGGTCTCTGGTGTAGGAGCTTGTGATCTGTGACGCAGGAAGTGGAGGTCGGTGACGCAGGAAGTGGAGGTCCCCGAGGTTGAGAAGGTGCTTCCTCAGCAGGACTCCGCCCGCAGCGCCAGCAGGACGGAGGGCTTCTATATTTATCGCTGTTTCCAGGCGCCGCTCTGCTCGCGTGTCGTACTGCAACGCAGCAACTGCCGCATCCGCTGCGTCCTTCAGGCGGGTTGGTGGGTGGATGTGTGTGTGAGGGGGGGGGGGGGGGGGCTCCGCGACCTACATGAGACACAGCAGATGTGGGGGGGCGGAGGAGGGGATGGGGGGGTGACGGCGAGGACAGAGGGAGCCAACGGTCGCGAATGTGCTACAGGAAGCGTTCCTCGCCGTGATGCGTCGCATCCCCGCTAGAGGGGGTGGGTGGGGGGTGAGCGAGACGGAGGGGGAGGGGGGACGAGAAAGTCGCATCAGGTGAAACATCCAACGGGCGGAAGGAGGGAAGGAAGAGGAGGAGGAAGACGGAGGGAAAGAAAATAAAATATAAAAAAGATGAACGCATCACTCGGCCCGCCGCTGAAGAAGAAATTCTGCCTCGGTGCGTCTGAATGCAGAATCTTGCCGCTTTTGTGTTGAGTGTTTGGCCCCCCGACAAAACTGTGTTCTGTGTGTGTGTGTGTGTGCATGTGTGTGCGCATGTGTGTGTGCGCGCGCAGGGTCGTTTCAGGACGGCTCACACCGCCAACGTCACCGCCGCCACCACCGAGATCGAGCCGATTCACAGGTTTGAATGAGAGAGGAGATAATTAATAGTTTATATAAAGTGTGCGTGCGTGTGTGTGTGTGTGTGTGTGTGTGTGTAGTGTGTAGTGTGTAGTGTGTGTACGCGCATGCCCGTCACGGTCCCGTCTCCAGGGAAACCGGCGAGGCGAGAGAAACAGCCGGCACGGTGTTGCAAAGGCGCAAAGTGTGTTTCCCAAATGCGCAGGCTTTTTTTTGTCTGCAGGAAGAAGTCAACTGATCGCCCTGTTGTCTGTTGCCTAGCAACGCAGGTGACTGGTCTAGGGTCAGAGGTCACACGCACTTTTTACAGATGAGTTGGCGACAGGGGGATGCCTTCTGTCCTTCCCTTTTTCCTTTCCTTCTCTTCTTTCTCCTTTCTATCCCTTAATCCCCCCTTTCCTCCTTCCCTTTTTTCTTCCCTCATCCCTTCCTCCTTTCCTTTCTCTTTTTTTATCATTCCTTTCCTCTGTTCTCTCCTTCCTTCCTTGCCTCCTTCCTCAGTTCCACCGTCCTTTCCTTACCTCCTTCCCTCCTCCATTCCTTTCTTCCAGCCTTCATTTTCCATTTCCTTACTTTTCTTCTCAACATGTCTTTTTACCCAGCCTCCTCTGTCCTAACATTGCTCTCTCACCTTCCTTCCTTCCTTCCTTCCTTCCTTCCTTCCTTCCTTCCTTCCTTCCTTCCTTCCTTCCTTCTTTCCTTCCTTCCTTCCTTCCTTCCTTCCTTCCTTCCTTCCTTCTCCTCTCCGTCCGTTTTCACTTCGAGGCTCCATGGAAACGGTTATTGATCGATTATTGATCTTTAATCCTGGGTTTCCTTGAACCTTGTAATGAAGCACAGATGCACTTATTTGAAATCAATTGTCCTGGTGGTCCTTCACACCCCTCACAAACACACACACACACACACACACACACTTGTAAATACACAAAAATAATCTCCCATGTGTGTCTTGAAGCTGTAATTGAACAGTTAGTATACTAACTGTGTGTGTGTGTGTGTGTGTGTGTGTGTGTGTGTGTGTGTGTGTGTGAGTGTGTGTGTGTGCATGGAGAATTTGGGGCTTGATGTTGCGTCTCGCCAACATCACTGACATGTACACTTTGGTCCGGCTGTTGTTTTTCCTTCATGTGGCTTCCTGTTTCCTTTTGCCTCCACTTCCTTTTTACGCCTCACCTCAGCCACGTTGCCGTGGAAACCTAGTCTTGTTTTTTTTTTTTTACCGCAGAATCAAGGTGAGCGTTGCCGTGGAAACGCAGGTAGATGTTATATGGTTAGGTTTTTTTTGTTTGTTTTTTGTTGTCATTTTTTTTTTTTTAGCCGTCAGACAGGAAGTGACACGTTTCCGACACGGTCACATGACTGGACAGCAGAGTCCTTCCATCCTTCCCCCACCTCCACTCGTCCCTCCTTCCTTCCATTCATCCCTCCTTCCATCTTTCCTTGCTCCCTTCATACTTCACCAAAAATAGTAGTTTAAACAAAGAAGAAAAAAAGTAAATCATTATTTAGAAATCAGAAAGAATCAAAAATATTAGAGACTTCCTTCATACTTCATCTGCTGCAGTCTACCTTTTCTCTGCAATTTTGCCTTCTTCCCTTCCCTTCACACACACACACACACACACACACACACACACACACACACAACCACACAAACACGAACATCCACATACACACACCCACGCAGAACTTTCTGGTCTCTTCTCATCGTGACGCTCGGGTTAGTTGTCCAGCTTTTGCTTGTGGCGTTTAAGCGACTCATTCCAGTGGAGGAAAAAGGAAGTCTTTGAACTAATAGTCAGGAAAATTTGAGTCATTTGTATCAGATTTTTTTCGAGTGATTTTTTTTTTAAATTTGTTTTATCTGTATCAGTTCAAATTCTGTTTCTTCTTGGTCATGTATTTTTCAGTGTTTTTTTAGTAGTTTACTTATTTTTTATTCACTTTTTAGCATTTTATCTGTTTATTCATTTCCAACTTTCTGTTTATTTACCGAACCTCTTTCAACTTGAATATTTTTTTGTGGAAAAAAATATCTATTTTAATTTTCTGATTTTTTTTAACATCTGTGGTGCATTTAATGTTTAATTTTTAGTCAGACTTTATTTCCAATTTTTTTTCTCATCCTCAAGCAATTTTCCTTTCAATTGTTATTTTACCCTCCGGGTATTTTATTTCTCTCCTCACTTATTTCAAATTTCCAGCAATATTTTTCATCCATTTTCAGTCTATGCGACAGACTTAGTCTCTTTGATTTTCTGATTTTAATTTTCCTTTTTCTAATCCCTCCAATAATTCTTAGCTGGTTGTGAAATCTTTAGATGCCCAGATTACTTTCCTCTTCAGATTTTGGATTAAATTATTTTATCACAAACTAGACTTTTATTTTTTTAATTCATTTTTTAAATTGTATTTTTTCATTTATTCACCTTTTACCCTGAAATAGTCAGTCAGTCTCATTTTAAACCAGGAGTGACCTCACTACGTCACTCAGCATTTAATCCCCCCCTCCCCTTTTTGCAGACACACAAACACACACACACACACACACACACACACACACACACACACACGCACATGCCCTCACCCTCTATTTCTGTTTCCACCTTTAAAGCCTAAAATCTCCTCCCTCACCCAAACACTCTAATCTGTCGGACCGCAGCAGGTTGGGGATTCACCAAGTTGTGGTGCAGTAAATGCATCGTGGGAATTTTTATCCATCCATCCATCCATCCATCCATCCATCCATCCATCCATCCATCCATCCATCCATCCATCCATCCCTCCCTCCCTCCATCCATCCATCCGGCCGAGAGGACTGTTCGCCAGTCAATTGCAGGGCCATAATTATTCATCTATTTTGTATTTATTTATTAATTATTTATTTATCGTTTGTATGTTTGTTGTTTATTTATTGATTTATTTACTCCTTTATTTAATTAGTTATCTGGTAAATTTAGATTATTCATTTTTAACTTTTGCAGATTAATTTTTTTTGAATGGTCTTCCCAGAATCTCAGATGCCATTACATTACATTGCAGTCATTTGGCAGACGCTTTTATCCAAAGCGACTTACTGCCATTTTAAACATCTGCTAGGGTCGCTTCTAAACTTGAATGGATTGACATGGAAATTTTAAAAAATTATAAAAAATAAGAAAATGGAACAGATGAATTATGATAAAACATTCTCATTTTCCAATAAATTATTGAATATTTGAAAAAAAAAAGGAATTCACTAAAATTCTTGCTGAATTTGTGGGTTGTCCAGGATTTATTTATTTAATCTGTTTTTAAAAATTAATTAATTAAATTTATTTATTTTATTTATTTTCATTGATATTTTTTATTTTATCCGGATGCAAATGGAAAAAAGTTGCCTGTGTGTATTTGTTGCCTTGTGAGCAGATGGCAGAGCCGTCTGTCTTCACATGAGCAAGATACTGATGAGATGAGTCAGACACACACACTCACGCACACACATTCACACACACACACACACACATGCATACTTCTCCTTTCCTTCGGAAATTTGTGTACATTTTTCCGTCGATTTATTTTTGTGTGTCAGCCTATGGATTTGTGTGCACTTTATACATTTGTGTGTGTGTGTGTGTGTGTGTGTGTGTGTGTGTGTGTGTGTGTGTGTGTGTGTGTGTGTGCATGTGCGAACATGTGTGTGTGTTAGCACTTGCATCTGTCCCTGCTTCCTCTGAGACAGCAGGGAACATCGCTGACTCACACCATCCATGAAATAACGCACATACACTCATACATACCCAACACCCACACACACACCCACACACACAGATAACTTATGATGAGGGTTGAAAAGTTGCCATTTTCAATTTTTCTTTTATTTCTGATGGAAAAAATCAAAGTATTTTTGATTGAAAACAATGTTTCTTTGAACCACGCGTCAAAAACAATCAAACTTTCGAGAGAAATATAGGAGTGTGTGTGTGTCTGCGTTGTATTGTGAGCCTGGAAAACACTCGCTATCGCTCTAGTGCGCCGCCTGAGTGCGTCTGATAGACATCCGTGGGCTCGGCTGATGAATTTGGGTGGTGGCGGCGGCGTGCGGGGGAGGATTGAAGCAGTGTGTGATGGATGCGATGAAGAGTCGGGAGGGAGAGGAGGCGGGTGGATGCGGCGGGAAGACGGACGCTCGATCTGAAAAACCCGACGTGACCGAAAAATGGGAGAGAATCGACACTCGAGTGTTTATTTTCTTTTTTTTCCGATCTTCCATCCTCGCTTGGCGCCCAGTCGATCTTGCAGGGGGGGGCGGGGGTAAAGACAAGTGACTCCCTGTTGGATTTGGCTGATTGGTGGCATGTATCATTCATCTATCATGTAATATAGATAATTTTCATTCAGTAACAAACATGGATATACACCATGACATCGTCTGCAAAAGTATTTTTCTGTTATGATTGTGATGAATCTTGATGCAGAAATTATCCTGAAGGAAAGTCAAATCATCAAAAATTTGCAAAAATTATCAGCTTAAAATGTAAGAAAAAAGTTAATAATTGTTTATAAATCCGAAAGAGTCAAAAATAAGATAGAGATTAAATGTCATTAAATCAGTGGAAATTCAGGCATGCAAATACTTTTCAATTTTAAACATCTGCATTTCATGTAGTTTTTTTTTCTAGCCCTTTTCATACAATACAACATGTCTGCAAGAAGCTTTCCATTTCTATTAATATCGAGATGAATCTTTGCTAATTTGTGGCCTTGTTGACTTTTTTTTTTCCTTTTTTTTGAGGCAGGCAAAAAAAAAATCCTCTTGAACTCCAGAATAACAGCTCTAAGAAATCACAAACTCTATAATGAAAAAAACAACCGAAATTGATAAAATATATATATATATATATATATATATATACATATGTTTTTTTTCATCTAATCATGAAAAATTATCAAAAATAGTAGTTTAAACGAATAAGAAAAAAAAGGAAATAATTATTTAGAAATCAGAAAGAATCAGAAATGTAATAGAGATTTAAAAGTTGCTGAAAAATGTAATTAAATCCGTGGAAAATCAGTCATGAAAGTTCCTCATTTTAATGTGGTTCTTCAGCCCCTGAGGAGATGCTGCTGTTTGCTTTGGCGCAATTAAACAGACAAATAAACAAACGAACAGGCAGTTGTTGAGCATCAGTTTAGTGAGAAGAGATGAGATGATTCACTTCCGCCTGCAAAGAGGAAACGATGGAACAACGCTTTGCTTGAAGTGGCGACGGAAGACATTTCCCGCCCCTCAGATTCCACTTCCTGTTTCTCACTTTGAGCGTGCCTCCTCTCAGAGAGGCTCCGAAGAATTTAACATTCCCAGGACACTAATTCAATTCTTTTTTTTTTTTTTTTTTTTTTTTTTTAAATTAGTGTTTTCCGGAAAACTGAGTGAAATCAATATTTAACGTCACCAGTTCACGTGGCAGAGAACATTACGGGATTAGAACAGATCAAATTGTGGCCAGTGGCCTGAGATTAAATACCAAGAAGACGCTTTCTGTATATAGAAAGATTTTAATGAGGGGATTTTATGAAAAGAAGAAAAAAAAGCCTTATTTTTCAAGCCAGGGAAGCATTCCAGGAAGCTGGGACCTGCGTGGCATGCCCTGCACACACCCGTAAAGTTAGTTATTGTATTTCACACTAAGAGACTGATCAAATAATAATAACAATTATAATAACAAGAATATAACAAAAAAAATGATACGCCCCCATATGAGGACATCACCTCACGCGTTGAAAATTTGATTTCCAATTATGAATGCACATGGGAAAATTACCTTTATTTATTCCCAATAATTTTATTGTAGTTGTTGATTTTCCTCTTACTATGTTATAACAAAAAGTAGTAACACAAATGTATATAGAAAGATATTCCTTTTTTTAATTATACTTCAGTTCTTTTATTTTTCTAGTTTCATCATTATTTCCTCTGATTATTTGACTTTTGATATAAGGCTCATATAGCATTTTCCATGATGATGATTATAGTCATCACCATTATTATTATTATTATTATTATTATTATTGTATATATTATGTATATATTATTAGTCATAATAATAGTAATTTTAAGAATATTTGTGGTCATATTTTTAGCATTGCTATTGTTATTATTATTGTTATTATAGTAGTAGTTGTGATGGTTGTACTATTAGCATTTTTATTATTATTTGTTGTAGTAGTGGTAGTAGTAGTACTATGTAGTATGTAGCAGTTTAAATGTAATATTTGGTATTAACTTGATTTTTAATTATTTTGTTTATCTATTGTGATGTTCCTTATAAATAAATGAATAAATAGCTAAATAAGGCCCAGGCCGTGGGAGTTTCATTTTTGTCCCTGGCTGCCTGCAGCACTTTGCCTTTCTGTTCACCAAAATAATAAAACCACGTCCGCTTCCTGTTTGCCGACTGTCTCGCCGCCGCTGCCGCCGCCAGCCCAGGTGCGAGCTGTCAGGGGGGCAGTTAAGATGGTCTGAAAGGACGCGGAGGGGGGCGGGCGAAAGAAAGCCACAAAGCTACATGTCTATTACGAGCTCATACAAACCCGAGGAGACGAGAGTACACAGATGGTCTTGATAAGAATCAGAAGCTTCTTCTTTGTCTTCCTCTCTTACACCACTAATTTCAAACTTCCCCTTAACCCTCATTCACACCTCCTGTGGGAAACTCTCCAGTGTGTTGACATTTAATTAGAGGCGAGGGGAAAAAGCTGACAACAAGAAATCGATAAATAAAAAATGCCCCCCTCCGAACGTTGACGGTGTTGTACGTGGACGCGCCTGCCGTGGAAAAGGACTATTTGTTGGCGGGGAGGAAGACGAGGCCCTTCAGACGCAATTGAGGGTCGTTGTTGTGGCCGAGTGTCGGTTCCTCCGGCCGGGGGGCTGAGATACAAGAACACCTTGAATATCATCACTTTGAGCAAAGTCGTAACTCCTTGGTAGTTTTCGGTAGTCTTTCTATGCTAATTTCGGGTAATTTGTGTTTATTACCTGTTGTTAAGTGTTAATTACAGGTCGATTCCTTTTTCGATCTTTTGTTATTCCAGGAAAGGTTTGGTTTGTTTGTTGAGCAATTTTAAGCATTTGGTTACAATGGAAGCTCTCAGAAATAGTAGAGTGTCATCTGCATACGGATGAGTTTTTTACATTGAAAGACCTGCGTATGCTGACGTTCCTGCCGTTCTGCTAATTTGTGTTGGTTTTCTTTTTTGATCTTTGACTATTTTCAGGAAAATTTGTGTCAGTTTTGCTATGTCTTCCACGCCTTAAACACCAAGGAATATTCATGTGTCATCTGCATAACGGTGTTCTTTTATATTGAAAAGCATGCATATACTGAAGTTCTTGCAGTTTTGCGCTGTCGTAGGGAAGATTGACGCTCGTTCTGAAAAACACGACGTGATAGAAACCTTTTTTTCTTTTCGAACATTTTGTACCCCGCTTGCCGTCTAGTCGATCTGGGGTTTGACAGCAGGGGGGTTGGGCTGAAGTGACGTGACTTTCTTTTAGATTTACCTGCCGTCATACGTTATCCAGCCGCTTATTGGTTATTTCGTGCTAATTGTGGTCAATTTGTGTTAATAGCAGGTCATTAATGTATTAATTTCAGGTCATTTTTTTCTCTCTTATACTCACTTTCTTCTGGGATTCAAATTGAAGTATTTCTGATTCTCATTTATATGTTAATTATAGGTCATTTTCTTTTCCGATCTTTGATTATTTTCATGAAAATTCCTGTTTTTTTGTTTGGTTTTGTTCACAATTTCTCTCACCATTGCTACATTGGAAACACTTAGTAATAGTAGTGTGTCATCTGCATATGGGTGTGCTTTTACATTGAAAAGCATGTTGATGCTGAAGTCCTTGCAGATTTGCTAATTTGTGTCAATTAAAGTTAAGTCTTTATTTATTTTCAGAAAAACTCTGAATTTTGTAAGATATTTTTTTCTTTGTCTAGCAATTTTTCCCATGTTGCTACAAAGGTACCACTCAGGAACAGTAGTGTGTTGTCTGCGTACGGGTTTAGTTTTACATTGAAAAGCATACGTGTGCTGTAGTTCTGGCAGTGTTGCCATACCCGTCCTCTGATTTAGCACGTGAGAGCATTTCCCCAGCCCTGCAAAGTACTTAATTGTCGTGACTTTTCTTCTCCTTAAATCCAAGGACCAAGAATAAAAACACGTAAATAATTAACTCCTTCTGCTTTCATGAATCAGAAGCGCTTCCTTATGTTTTCCTTGGAAATAACAAAACAGACTTTCAACGAAGCTAGCGGACAGCTTAGGGCATTGAATGACTCGTGAAAAAGTTTTTTTTTTTCGGCAGTATTTTTCATACAATATTGTCAAATATTCCAAGCTGCGTTGTCGTGCAGGGAACGGCTGCATTTGCGACAGCTGCGCTTTGGCTGTAGCTCCGCCCCCTTGCCTTGTGTATGTTTGCATGTGTCAGACCCGGAGAGCTGAGTGTGTGTGTGTGTGTGTGTGTGTGTGTGTGTGTGTGTGTGTGTGTGTGTGTGTGTGTGTGTGTGTGTGTGTGTGTCTCCACGTGGATCGGTACAGCTGTTTCAGTCTATAGAGGTCGGAGCTCCGCCCCTCTGGCCTGCACTTGAGTATCAAAACAAACCCCCCCCCCCCCCCCCCACTTCTCAAGCGCCAGCATTTCCTGTTGTTCAACGAGGGAGGGGGGGGTGACACCTTCCAAAAAAAGTTCACACGCATCAACACACGCACACACACACACACACACACACACACACTGACCCCTTTAAAGACATCTGATCCTGAACCCCCCGTCAAAACATCTCAACATCTCCTTCAGTCTTTCCTTTTCTCACCTCCTAGCCTCCTTCATACCTATGAGACAGTGTACAGGAGTGCGTGTATGTGTGTGTGTGTGTGTGTGTGTGTGTGTGTGTGTGTGTGTGTGTGTGTGTGTGTGTGTGTGTGTGTGTGTGTGTGTGTGTGTGCGTGTATGTGTGAATGGAGGGGAAATGGGTGATAGTGTCTGGTTTTAGGAAGGAAGTGCTTATCATGTTTACAAGGAAAATTACTTGAGCTTTCCCCCAAGGAGTGTGTGTGTGTTTGTGTATGTTTGTGTGTGTGTGTGTGTGTGTGTGTGTGTGTGTGTGTGTGTGTGTGTGTGTGTGTGTGTGTGTGTGTGTGTGTGTGTGTGTGTTCGAGAGAGATCATGTAGCAACAAAAAACAATTACTGTTGTGGTCAGTTATGTATTTATTAATATATTTTTCATTTTATCATTATTTTATTTTATATTTTTATTTTATGTCACCATTTTTTATTCAGGCAATTTTAGGTTTTTGGATTATTTATCCAAGGGATTGTACAAGTCTTTATTTGCTGAGTTTTTAATTTTAATTTATTTCAAGTTGATATTTGAGTGGTTGGGTAGGTTTAATTCTTATTTTTTTATTTTCTCAGTGTTTTTGTCATCTTCATCCTCTTATGGATGCTCAGGGCGTCAGCTGAGCGCAGATGACACAAATACAAACACACACACACATGCACTCACATGTGCTCACACACACACACAAACACGCACACACACTCCCTTTCTCATGGTGGATGTTTGAAGTGTTTGTGAAGATCCCGCTGCAGCAAGTTCAAAGAACTTCCTGGAAAAAAAGCGGCCTCTTCACCGCTGACCCCTGAACCGGTCGGTGGGACCAAACAGGCCGCCCTTGAAGTCACCATGGCGACGACATTTATCAGAACCCCCCCAAAATTCAGCCGGAAAGAATGGAAAAATTGCTGAAAGATTGTGAAAGAAACGACCTTCAAAAATACATGGAAAAAAGTAATAAAGAATAAATAACATTATTTACCAAAAAAAAAAAAAAAAAAATTAAAATGATCAAATAAGCTCACAAAAACATTAGAAATGATATTACATTTTTGCCAGGATTTGAAACAATAAATAAATGAATCAATATATTAATGAATGAATAACTAGATAAATAAATTCAAGCTCCACCAAAAAAACAGTGAAAAAAATAAATTAATAAATATCAGCCAAAAAAAATCTCTAAAATCAACATAAAAAAGTGTTAATTAAATTGGAAAATGTAAATGCAAAATTGTGGGGGGAAAAAAAAAAAAAGAAAAAAAATCAAAGTAATAGATGGAAAAAAAAATCCTTCTGTTTTCTTCGGATGAAAGAGTCTCACATCAAAGACTCTCCGCCTCCTGAAACTCTTTCATCAACTCTTTGATCTTTTCTTCCTTCACTTCCTTCTCTCTATTTTTTCATTCTGTTTGTTTCAGTCGCTCCTTTTGTCCCCTCTTTCCTCCCCTTCTTTTTCGTTTCGTCTTTTCTTCCTCTTCCTCCCCCACTCTTATATTTTCCTCCCGCATCTTTCCCTCTCATCCCTCCATCTTGCTTTGATCACTTTCCTTCATGTTCCTGTTTCATCCCGTCTTCTTCCCCCTGCGATCTCCTGTCCTCTCTGTGACTCTCTCCTTCTCTCTCTCTCTCTTTCTCCCTCCCTCCATCCCTCTCTCCTTACTCTTGCACCATCCCGGAGTCGTGACTGGACGGATGGATGCATGCAGAGACGGAGGGATGATGGAGGGATGATGGAGGGATGATGGAGGGAGGGGGGGCTTCACCTCCCTGAGTGCGGCAAGATGGAGGGATGATGTAAAAATAAAAGGGAAGGAGGAGAAAGAGCAGAGGAACACGGGAGGAGGCGCGCACATACACACACACACATATTGACAAACATGCACAAACACTCATGCACACACACACACACTGCGTCGTGAGCGGGTCATGTGACCAGGTTTGGTCGGTTACCTTTCACCTGCTTCTTTCTCTCCTTCCCTTCTTCTTTTTCATCCTCCTCTAGTTTCATCTCTTTTTTTGTCTCCTGTCCGTCCTTCACCTCTTCCTCTCCTCCTCCTCCTCCTCTCTTTCTCCTTCCTGTCCTACTTCTCTTTCTTTCCTCCCTTTATCCCTCTCTTTCCCATCTTTCCCTTTCCTGACTTCGAGGTCATCGATGATTCTTCCTCCTCTTTCTCCTCTTCTTTTCCTCTCCTCTTTCTTCTCTCCTTCAATTGAGGCTTCGGTAATGAAATGGTTCACACTGATAGAGGGTGCAATCCAGACAGGCCATAAATCAGTGTGTGTGTGTGTGTGTGTGTGTGTGTACATGTGAGTGTGTCTGTGTGAGACCTGGCCATTTAGATTCGTCATTGTGATATAAGTGCTTAATCTGCCTGGATACAGTTCTTGGACCACACACACACACACACACACACACACACACACACACACACACACACACACACACACCGCTGTAAATGGCATTATATGGTGGGGAGACATTCTGCGTTGGAACATCACCTTGTGTTTTCTCTTTGGGTCGCAGTCCCTGCTGTGTGTGTGCGTGTGTGTGTGTGTGTGTGTGTGTGTGTGTATGTGTGTGAACAGGTGCGTTCTGTAAATGTTGCAGTAACATTCGATACCTGTGCTGCCGGCGTGTCTTTGTTAAGGATCTCAACCTGCTGACTGCCTGCTGTTCCATCTCTTCGGTGTGTGTGTGTGTGTGTGTGTGTGTGTGTGTGTGTGTGTGTGTGTGTGTGTGTGTGTGTGTGTGTGTGTGTGTGAGTGAGAAAGTGCATATTAAGCGCTGTGCTGACACCCAGGGAAAATTTTTATGCTAAACAGTCATACATGAGCAAGTGTAGCGTGTCGTGCGCGAATGTGTGTGTGTGTGTGTGTGTGTGTGTGTGTGTGTGACAGTTACCACACACACACTCCCCCAACTGACGTGTGTTTGCTTTGACTATGAGTGAATCCTCCAGTTAGGACTGTGTACTTGTACTACGACATTCTTCTTACTACATCATTAAGTACTGCAGTGATGCTTAACCAGCGGTAAAGTGTTCATCGTCGTGGCAACGCCAACTTAATAACTCGTCGCCGAGGCCCCAAATCAGGCAATGATTATTTCCCACGTCTGTAAATGGTGGCAGGAGCTGATCGATCGCACTGATCAATTCATTTCATAACAGCATTTTTACAACATTTTTACAACGGGAATATATTATAACACTGGTAATAATAACAACATACCAGTAATAATATAATAATAACAGTAATAACAATATTATAATAATACAATACAATACAATGCTAATAACAGTAGTTCCAATAATATAATAGTAATAACAATGAAGTTAGACAAAATGACAAAATAATATTTCTCCTTCCTCTTCTCATCCTTCCTTCCCCTCCATCCCTCTGACCCAAACACTCATATTCACCAATACGCTTACCAATATCTCCCCTTGACCATAACACTTTGACGTGTGTGTTTGTGCGCACATGTGTGTGTACGTTCATATGTGTGTGGGTTTAAGTGTCCAATCTTTTTTTCTGTTGCATTCATGTGGTAGCAAACCAATTAATTGAGACATTAAGATTTACTCAAGCATGGGTTCATTGACACTGCGAGTGTGTGTTGTGTGTGTTGTGTGTGTGTGTGTGTGTGTGTGTGTGTGAGATTTTCCCATATTACATAAACACAAGCTAACAAACTAAGCTAATGTTAAACCTTTAAACACTGAAAGTGTTTTTGTTAGCAGATAAACAGCTTCATAACACCACACACACACACACACACACACACACACACACACACACACACACACACACAGGTCCGATTGTGCGTTTGTTTGTGAATAAGGAGTGAGCAATTGTCAGCAGGCAGTGACACAATCGGCATCTATTTTTCTCTCTCTTTCTAACACACACACACACACACATGCATGCTTACAGCTCTGTTTACGTTTTGGTGGGAAACAGGAAGTGATTTAGTGGGTAATTACACTTTCTCGTCTGGAGCGGAGCATCGACTCATCGCAGGATGCGACCCATCGGCTCATTTCTGCCCTGCCAAAATAAAAGCCTCAGTATCAGTTCATTCAAATCATCAATACATTAATTTGCAACATAAATAAATGGAACTTACAAATAATTGACGTTACAATGGTAACATATCATAGGGCGAAATAGATAATATTTGCACGCGATTTTTACAATTTTAAATCAAATACAATTTTTTTGTATTCCAGACTATGTAGTCCAGACTATGTTCAGGTGCTGGTCTCTGATTGGTTTATGGTTTCCAGCGATATCAGACACCTGAAGTTAGCGTGAGGTTGGAATAACATCGTATTCCAGCGCTACATAATAAGTTATTGAAAGTCGTCTGAGGTTGCAACCCATATTCAGGCGAGGACCGACTTTAATAGAAGGTGGGAACGGACGATCAGTCAAACGGCGCGGCTTGGTTGCTTACCAAAGTCACTCTAAAAAAATTTCGACAGATGTTTGAGCGGAGCTTGCCAAATAAAATTGGTTGGAGGTCGCAGCTGATTTAGGAGAAAATTTAAGGATTCTTACCGTGCGAAAAAAATGGTAGTTGTAGTTTAAAAAAGAGGATGAGAATTAAAAAAAAATAAATAAAAAATAGAAAATATGAATTCAGGTCAAAAGCAAAAGTTTTATTGTGGCAATATCATTTTTTTACATTTCACATTCATATTTTATTTCATTTTTTTGTCTCAACGTCGTCTCGCAACCATCGTCTTTGTTTCGATCTCTTCCTGAAAAGGACAGGAAGTGGGATATCTGGATTTATTTCACTGATCCACTGATTGACAGATCGAGCTTTTTTAACATCCTCCTTCAGACGTCCTCTGCCCTTCCACTTCCTGTCCAGTCATCCCGAGTCTTCTTCCAATTTAAATATCAAAATAGACAATTGTCTGTTCCTTTTGTTTTTTTGGCCTCGGCACCAAAAACGAACTCCGGCGTCCACGTCCTCGCCATCTATCCACCCTCGACCCCGGGGAGGCCTTTCCATCCTGGTCGCTGAAGCCTTGAGAGGCTTTGTCTCATGTGACTCTGGGTAACTGAGTGACGCTGCTGCCGCCGCCACAGCCGGTGACTCACCGGGCTCCTGTTACCCCGGGCTGCAGGGTCGCCTTTCTCGCCAGCGACTTTTTCAGGAGAAGCAGAGGACGCCGCTGGCCGCCGTCCCCCGCTGATGATCCGGCAGGAAGCTGTGGCGGCGTGACAAGTGGTTCGGGTTGTGTTAGCATCTAACGAAACACAGGAGAGGAAGTGAATCTTATATATCCTGAATCGCTAAGGCTCAGGTTTAGAAAATCCTGACTCAGCGATAGAAAAGAGCAGCTTCAGCTAATTTCGAAAAAATGTTTTTTTTCTTATTTTTGATCTTATTTCTGAAATATTTGATTATTCACTTCCTGTTTATTTATATGGCAATTGACAGAAGATACAGGAAGTTGAAGCGAGTTTTCAAGCTTGACTATATATATATTCACTAAAAATCTTATGTATAGTTTCTATTTAATCAGTATATATACATACTTCATTATTGCAAAGTGTTAAAAAACATATGTATATATGCATTTATACTTACATACAATATTGAATTGAATTTATATAAAGGAATTTATTTCATAATGATAATAATAATTATATATGTTATTATATATGTATTTATGGTGTCCTATGGTGACACTCAAGTGCATTAGAGGGATTTATGTATCTATAAACTACAGATTAAAAAAAACGATAGAAAAAATAACAAGTGACAAAGTGATGCATACACACATAAATAAAAAATGTAGATCTATATATATATATACATATATATATATGATAAATTAGCAAAGTGTTTGAAATATATATGTATGCGTAGGTATGTGCTTATGTGAGTTTATTCACATAAATATAAACATGTAAATGGTCAACATATATATGTAAACTGGCCGCCCCACCTGCCGCTCGCAGCAGGAGGAGTTTAAACGAAGGTGAAATAATCTGATTGGCCGGCCTGTTGCTGCTGAATTAAGGTCAGATTGAAGCACACAAGCGTGGGTGTGACGCAGTTGGCTGTTAGTAATCAGGGTCAGGGAAAGGTGTGTGTTTGTGCGTGTGTTCGCGCGTGCACGCATGGGTGTGTGTGTGTGTTTTAAGCAGCTCTATCAAACACAAAACACCCGCAACCGACCGATTTCCTATTAAGCGGCAGCGTCGTCCCCGCCGACCTTCGACCCCGACCCCTGATGGTGATCCCAACCCCCACCAATCCAGTTAAGGGCTTTGCAAACTGGCTGAAAACGATAGATTAGCCGGCTGAGGGGAGAGAGGAGGAGGAGGAGGAGGAAGACGACGACGTACGGGTTGAGACGACGAGGATGCCGTTTACAGATATGGATTTTCCGCGGATGGATCGACGGCTGTTTATTGGACGTCGCAATTAGTTGGGATTTAGTGGCAACGATCTGAAAATCAAACCCTGGGAAAAAAAGGAAATAAACAAGGGGAGGCGTAAAATGTAAATAAAAAACTCCTGAATCCGAGGGCTGGAGCGATGGGTTCCTCCTGGTGGACGGAGTCATTGTGACTGCATTGAGGGAAGGTTCGGAGACGGTTGTGTATACATTTATTTTGATAATTAAAAACTTTATCAGTTGTTGTCAGGTGTGATAAAAATAAAACAGCCAAAAATAAATAAATAATAGAGGAAAAAAAAAATAAATAATGACACTTTAAAAAAAAAAAAAAAAAAAAATCAGGAAAAAAATCTTTAGAATAAGGATATAAAACCACAGAAAAAAATAGAAAATTATTTATTGAATTTTCTTACGCTCAATATTGAACAAAATTCTGCGTCCATTCATTGGCTCTTTTTTCAGACATGGGAGTTTTCCCGTCAGTCTTGACCAACAGGCGGGAGGGAACCCTCCCTCTGCTCTCAAACAGGGAGATGTTCAAGTAGTGATTAATAAACTGGGAGAAATGAGTGTCACGCCGCGTAACATCACCGCCTTGTGACAGGAAACCGGGGAGGGTTCAACGGGTCGGCCTGGGGTCACTGGGGTCCGCCCGGTGAAAACACAGGTCTCTTGCACGATGGCAGATCAGGTCACATGGTAGATTTTACAATAGGAAAATATAATAAGGAAGGAAGGAATTAAGGAAAGGAAGGTTTCACATACTTTGGATGCCGAGGTTTAAATAAAATTGAGAGAAACAAGAAAAAAACATTCAGATACAGATGGTATTTTTTTAGGGGGCGGGGCCTAGGAAGCTGCCCCTCACTGATTGGCCTATTGTGGAAACATTCTAAATGTCCGCAATCATGTTTTTTTAAGTAAATAATAAATAAGTACTTAATAAATTTAAGTAAATAATAAATATAAAATATTAAAATCTGGATTAGATTGTGGAGTACTAGTAGTAATAGTACTAGCAGTATATGAAGTACCTGGTGAACTAGCAGCGTTTCAGCTAATCAGTGACCCTCCCAAGGCATGAGACGTAGCATAGCATCGACCGCTATGTAGATTTGTTTGCTTTACTGGGCTTCTGCCAATCCCCTGTCTCCCTCCTCTTTCCGGATGGTTCTGTGGAGCAAACCGTTCAATCGGTTCGGACGGAAATTGCATTTTTTTTTCTTTTTCTTTCCGATATTCAATAATCCCCCGAACGTCCGGATTATTCTCCCGTCGTCTCGATTGAAAATTGCATTTGTGACTTCGTGAACTTCATTAAAAAGTCGTATTCCCTATTTCTTCTCCTCCCCATGCCATCGTCGTTTCCTCCTTTCGCCCTTTTTTCGGTTTTGAAAACTTTCATTTAAAGGCCCATTCAGTTCTGGAAGCGAAACCCATTAACCCGCCCCCCCTTTCCTCTTTGCTCTTTGTTTTTTTCCCACTTGACACCCTCTTGTTCTGAATCGACGACAATGGGGGGGAGCTTTCACCCTGGACCTGCCGTTCATTCGCAATCATAAACAGACACGCAACCATTCACTCTCTCATTTACCTGTCATCTAGAAATATAACTAGTCATTCATATCATTCGTCCCCAATTCGATCAAAAGGCAATAGACACACGTCCATTCACGCATTCATTCACATCATATAGAGTCACATTAACAATCACTTATATTTCATATAGAGAGAATCGACGCTTCACACATTCATCTATATATCATATAGAGACATGCAACCATTCACGCTCTCATTCGCGTCATTCATTCATTGTCTCCATTTGACCCCCATTCAATCAAAAGGCCACATATAGAGACCTGCAGTCATTTACATTTCATATAAAGAGAAACAATCCTTCACTCATTCATTCACGCGTCATAGAGACGTGCAGCCATTCACCCTCCCATTCACTTGTTATTTATATGTACAAAAGTCACCCTCTCAGTCACGTCATATAGACCGGGGGTCAGAGACTCGCGGGCCAATTGTGGCCCTCGGACCAATATTTTGTGGCCCCCTGCCTGAAATCAAATATTTGTGTTAGTGCGGCCCGCGCGTTTTTTTCACATGCATCTGGGGGATTCAGACAGTGGGTTTAAAAAAAAAAAAAAACAGCAAGGAAAAAATGAAAAAGTAACTTTGCAATGTACTTTTTGTTTCAAAATTTGAAAACAAAATGATTTTTTGATGTCATCTAGTGACATTGTTAATACCATCTTTTTTTATCTCTATAAAAAACAACAAAAAAAAGAAGAAAAAAAAAAAAAAACGGGCAAAACTAAAAAAGATTGATTTAATAACCAGAATAGCCACCATTGGCCTTGTAAACATTAAACCTCCTCTTATACATGCTACCAATCAATTTTCTAATAAATTCAAGGGGCAAATTTTCCCACAGTGACAAGAATTTGTCTTTTAACTCAACAATATTTTTAGGGTGTCATTTTTAGTATTCATTTTTAATATTAATTCGGCATGTATTTTTTAGAAGAACAGTTCATTACATATAAAGGTTTTTATAATTTACCTGTTTACCTCCTTTATACTATAACAAAGGAAAAATTTGGACTTAGTGTTACTTCTAGGTGGTCCGGCCCCCTTGACATCAAATTAGGCCGTTTGTGGCCCCTGGACCAAAATGAGTTTGACACCCCTGATATAGAGAGAGTCGCCCCTTCATTCATTCGTTCACGAATCATATAGAAACCTACAAGTATTCATCCTTTCATTCATATTATGTAGAGACTTGCAACCAATCACCCTCTCATTCACGCGCGAGTACTGTTAGCATTATATCTATTGTTCTAAGTAATTTGTCATTTTCACGTTATATAAGAAATAAATTATTCTAATCATAGATATTCTAGTCTATTTGTTCGTTGTTGTTAAAAACGCGATTCTTTATTTGTTTATTACTTTTAATGCTAACAGTGTTGCATTTGGTCGGTCTGCTGGCTTAGCATCCACATGCTAATCTGCCAGTAATCGAGCAATTTGTTTTTAACCCAAATAGAAGCGCCGGCACTACGCTGCGGCTAACAGACGACGTGTCCGAAGTAGATTTTAAATCCGAATTCGAAGTTGGCCGAGACGCCGGGCCGAAAAACCTGCCGCCAAAGCCCGTTTGGCTTAAAGTGTGTATTTCCATCCCGCGCTGTCATTAGCCTCTTAGCTGCGGGCGGGGGGTGAGGCGGGGTGGCGGCGGCGGCGGTGGCGAGGCTTCACCTGAGCCGCCACCGCCGCCGCCAGATTTAGCCTCCGTGCTGGAGGGATGGAGGGATGGAGGGAGGGGATGAGGCCAGATTAGGTTTCGGAGTGACAGAGGTTGGCTGGAGGTGAGATGGGTGTAACAGATCAGCCTCCGGGAAGGAAGAGCCGCCGTCACAACGGGTTCCTGTTCTGTCGTTCGGAAAAGAAAAAAGAGGTTTGATGCTCACTCCTCCTCGCACACCGCTGGACCTCAATGAACTCCGGCAGCCATTTTTTTCTCCCAATAAATAAGGATTAGCGTTCATCCTTTGCAGACGCCTGCGTTTGGTTGTAACTTATTCTCCTAGCTTACGTCTAGTTGTAAATCAAGATGCTAAATAATTCCATCCGCTAATGCCTGGCAGATGCTTGATACGGAGAGTGAGAACCGTTATTTGTCTCGTTCGTTTCTGTTTCGAGGTGACGTTTGTCCTGCTAAGTGTTTAGCTTCGGTGGCGTCGCAGGGACCTATTCTGGCTGCTCTCCGGGTCATGTGATGCAGCAGATCGCTGACGACTCCCACCGGCCAAAAATAGTGTTGGGGTTCGGTTGAGGGGGGGGTGAAAGGTCAGATTGATTGACAGGTGATGCATCCAGGTCAAACCCCGCCTCTCAACCCGACGATCGCCGTGATTGGCTCCAGCAGCCCCAACCTCCGGCCCTTTGGGCTAACCAATAAATGAAGAATAAACTAGCAAGCAATGTAGTATTTATGCTGCTGATAGTTGTCATTTATGGTAGTATACTAATTTGTGACGCAGGACTGGAATGACAATCGGCGTTAAAATAAGCGCTGGCGTGTTTTCAAGCTCGTGCCGGAAACTGCATCAGCACTAGTCGATAGTGCTTGTTGCATCGACTGGATGTCGGATATCAATTGCAGTGAGTGCGTGCGTGTGTGTGTTTGTTTGAGACAAAGCTAGAAAAACACAGAAATGTAAAAGTAGCTGACAAAGTGCCTCTTTTTTTTTGCATGTACTTGCATTAATATGTATTTTTTTTATATATATTTACATATATATTTTTATTATATATTTATTTATTATTTTTTAAATATTTTGATATATTTGTTTTCACAGTTTATTTATATTTGAATATACGTATATATATATATACACACACACACACACACACACATATATATAAAACATTTTTTCAAGTAAAATTTTTAAACATATACATTTTTTTGTAAGCTTTCTCCTCCCCATCGTTTGACCTCATACATCAGAGGGGATTAAATACTAATAAGTTTGTACTGTAATGGGAGTAAAAGCTGCACTTGGTTGAATACTTATATTCAAAGTATTTTATATATATTCTATTTATAGAGAGATTCTTTTTTTTTGTAGTGGTTGTACAAACATGCAGACAAATGCCACCTAACTAAGTACATCGGAAAAGATGAATTTATTATTCATTTATTCATTCATTTATTCATTTTAAAATAATGATATTATCGACAGTGGCACAGCATCAGCCAAATTTTTCATGTTCTAGAGTGAGGAAAGTGTTTTTTTTCCAAAAGCAGCCGTTATTATATATATATATATATATAGTAGAGGTTGTACAAACATGCAGACAAATGCCACGGAACCAAGTACAACTAAAGAGATGATTTTTCTATACACTCACTCATACAAATATTGTTCACTTCAGCACATTTTTTTTTTGTTTAAATAATGAAATTATGACTTAGCATCAGCTAATCATTTTAAAGCGGATACTCCGATGTTCTCTGTGTGTTTAAGGGCGAATAAGGCTGGAACTCTTCCTTTGCGTTCCAATTTCCTCCACGTTTGTCCTCATTCATCCTCTGTAACCAACACACACACAAACACACATATGCACACACAGCGCCGTTAACCTTATGACTGACTGACTGTCCGTCTGCTGCTCATTGGCCGAATTAAACGGAAATCAGCTAAGAAATTCACTCAAGTAAAATAGACCCACTTTCTTTAGGTTAAGAGAATTTAATAGGAGGCGCAGTAAGAAACACCAGCTGCCAATTTGGCCTTTCATCCATTCAAATAACTCACTTTGGTCGTCATGTGCTTGCAGTGTTGCATTAGGTCAAGGATGCACACACACGTACACACACACACAGACACACTGCTGTCCTGTTGATTCCGCAATAATCCTCCGTCGTTTGCATCATCGTCCCCTAAAAAGTGTGTGAAGGGTCGTCTGGATCTGGCAAGAGATACTCCGGTTACCTGGCAGCCTGAGGGGAACGGGTCATGAGACCGGCATCAGCTGCTATTTTTATAAAAACGCTTGTGTAGTTACACAACTATCACGCATGTATTACATATTTATCACCAAGTTCTCACAAGAATTGTAGCTACATTAAATTTTAATTACTTAATCGCAATATTTCTGGTGCTGTTATCAAGCCAGCATTGTCGACTTGTTGTCACACTAGCGGTCTTTGTCATAGTGCTCTGATTGGCTGTTGCTCACGGGTTATGGTCTTGGTTATGGTCTTGTTGCAGTTGTCACGGCGATGGCCCTTTTTGTTAGCTTGTCGGAAACACTGGTGATCTCTAATAAGCAGCTGTCGGCCTCGATTTTCCAGTCGGCAGTCTCAATGAACCGCTTGTGATAGTAACAGTTTGGATGGAGATAAAAAATAAGATAAATAAAATCTGATGGCAGTTTTATAGTTTTGCGTGAAATATTTATGATCATCCATGATAATACCGTGTTGCCGTGTGTGCGAGCATGCGTGCGTGCTCGCACACACGTGTGTGTCAGTCCGATTCTCCGCTAATTTAGTGGCTTTTATTTGTGTTGCCTATAAAAAACACTTTATCTATTGATCCAGTATTTGATTTATTGATTTTTTTGTTATTTATTAAAACAACTTCCCAGCCCTAAATCAGGGAACACGGACTGGACCTACCCGGTTGTGGGAGGTCACGAGAAACATCTGGTTCATCGAGTCTCCTCTCGGGAGACAGCACCACTTCCCGTTTCGAACCATCTTCTCCATTCATAACTTCGTAGGATTTTTTTTTTTTTTCAATTTTATTTTGTTTATTTATTTCCTGTCGTGATTTCTCGTCCGCAGGGATCAAGAAACTGATTTTTTTTTTTTTTTTTAATGAACAAAAAAATACAGGAAAATTTGCAAAAAAATTGTTAAATATGTAACAAAAAATTGACAAAAAAAGAAGAAAAAAAAAAACTTAAATATGTAGCTACAGAGCCAATGTGCTTGCCGACCCTTTACGCTCCTTGTCAAAGTCACCCTGGAGAAAGTGAGTGTCTGGAGGGAGGGGGGGGTTTGCATGAAGGTTGGAGGGGGGACACTTAGCGGCGTCCCTGGCTCGCTGCCTTCGATCTTCCACGTTCAGCTCGCGGCGACTCTTCGCCGCCCCCCGCACTCCTCATCACCATCTCTCAGCTGGATGTGCCGCTCCGTCACTTCACCTCCACGCTGCTCCTCAAGGACGACCAACCAAATTTATGATTTTAATTTGAAAAGTAATTTCATACAGATTCTTTATAGGACATGCATTTCCTGCTATTTGCAAAATATATTTCATTTATTAATTTTCAAAAACATTATTTATGTTCTGTCATATTGTTTGTGTTAAGGAAAAAGTTTTGGGGTTCATTTTTTGGGGGAAAAAACATTTTTTACAACTTCCTGGAGATTTAATTTAAGACTCAAATTCCATCTGAATTTCTTTTTGTCGTGTCTTTCACCCTTGGGTGTTTTTGTGTTTACTCATTCCAGTTTTCTAAAAAGTTTGGGGGAAATGTTTCCAATATCTAGTTTCACCTGGTGGTTTTTCACAATTTGAACATTTTTGAGGGAATTAAACTTGATTCCTTGATCATAAAATATCAGCTGTAATTTCTACTCTTTTTAAACTGACTTTTAACATTTCTTTTCTTTCATTTTTTTATTCAAACCATTTCCCTCTTTTATTTCATTTCATTTTTGTGTGATTTCAGGATTTTACATTGTTTATTGAAAACTTGACCAAAGGCTCTCAATGAATTAGGACCAGAATTAATAATTGTTTTTTTCCTTGTTTTATTCTATTGTTTTCATAATATCAAAGTCATTTAGTGAAAATCTTTTTTCTTACATTTTTAGCAATTTAATTTCAATTTTGTCTTATTTTAAGCCTTTTTTTAGATCATCTATTTAGATCATGAATTTTATTTTGCTATTATATTTGAATTCATTTTTTACAGATTATTTCACAGATTATTGCTTGATGGAAGCTCTAAATAAACTAATAGCAGAATTAATTATTGTTTTCATTTTTTGTTTTATTTTTTTTCAAGGACCAGATTAATTTAGTGAAAATTGTTTGTTTTTATTTTCTAGCAATTTATTTTTGCTTTGCTCTCATGTCTACTCTAGTTTGATCTCATGTTAAGTCATTTTTTCATTTACTTAGATCATTCATTTTATTTTGCTCTTATATTTCAATGATTTTTTTAGCTAATTTGCAGGTCATTTATTTTTTCATATTCATTCCAGGTCACCACCTCACACTCGTCACCCTCAGGTTTCATTTCCTTCCTGTCATCGTCGCCACTGTAGTTTGCCACTGCTGCCGCTGCTCAGACGCAGTCTTTACACGACGGTCTCCTGCAAGGGCCAAATCTAATTACAACACACACACAAGAACACACACATACACACACAGATGTAGCAGCTAATCTGAGAATTCATGCCGGCAGTGGAGCGGGATTTATCCTCTCCTCCGCCTCCCGTGATCTACAGCCCAGAGTCGAGGGAGGCTGACCTTGTATGGTGCTGTTTTATCTCTGTGTGCGCGCGTGTGTGCGTGTTTCTGTTTATGTGCATGTGTGTGTGTGCCTGAAGGGAAGCCGGGACAGTCCAGAACACTGGCTATGCTCACCGGCACATGACTGAGCTTGTGACTGACCTTATATAACATTAGAAAAGGCTCTGTGGTTAAAACACCCGCCGGGTTCGTCTTCATCGTCCGGATCGATGAAGAGTTGCCGTCGACCGGGGGGGGGGGGGGGGCGCCGTGCACACCGTGCACGCTGGGGTTTTTTTTTCCGGTCCGTTTCATCCGGAAACCCCCAGGTTTCTCTGGTGTATTTCCTGCTTGTTGAGGTTAAACGCAGTAGTTTAATGTGTGCATGCGTGCATGCGTGTGTTCGTGTATGTACATGCATGTGTTTGTTTAACATTAATTTCCTCAGACCTGAAAATACACACAAATGACTAGGGTGCTATTGCTAACATCCTGAAATTAAAGGTCATAGGTCACATTAGGGGGTTGCATGACTGAAGCTAGCTTAGGTGTTGCTAGTAAAGTAGCATTTCGTGCTTTATTAAGCAATTTTTTCTTTGAGGTGGGGCCTCACCTTGTTGCCGTGGCGATAATTCTCGAGATGTGCATGTGTGAGAAGTGTGTGTGTGTTTGCACAGATGAGTTTGTTCAACATTAGTTTCTTAAAATCTAAACATACATACAAAAAAATGTGTCGCTACTGCTAACGCTCATGCCAACATCCCTCCTCCAAACCAAATGAGTTTTTCATGTAACCTATTAGTTTGATTTCTGTGATTATAGATCCAGGACTGTGAGCTAATGTTATGTTATGTTAATCACATTAGCAGCTATTGGCTAGCTTGACTGATGCTAGCTTGTGTTTGCCAATGAAGTCATTTTATGTTTTATTAAGCAATTTTTTTTAAGCAGCATGCATTATTGCTAAAGCTACCGCAATCGTCCCTCTACTGAATACATTCAGATTACTATGACTATTTCATGTAATCTATTACTTTGACTTCTGTGATAATAGATGCAGGATTGTGAACTAATAATTCTTGCTGTGTTGAAGCACAAGCCAGTGTATCATCACATTAGCAGCTATTGGCTAGCTCGACTGATGCTAGCTTGTGTTTGCAAATGAAGAAGCATTTTGTGCTCTATTAAGCAATTTTTTTAACCAACATGCGTTATTGCAAAAGGTACCACTAACATCCCTATGCTGAATGCATTCACATTACTATGAGTATTTCATGTAATCTATTTCTTTGACTTCTGATTATAGAATCTGGATTGTTAGCCTATGAATTGCGCAGTGTTGTGGCGCATGACGGCGTATCATCACGTTAGCAGCTAGCTTAATCGTATCATACTAAAGTAGCATTTTGTGTATGCATATGTTTAGAGCTACGTCTTTATTGAACCACCCCACTCTCTTCGAGGAAACAGACGTCTGGGTGGAAATGATTGGGAGGCGGGGCTTAACCTCTTTACCGCGCCGGCAAATCCAAAAGAGGCGATAAAGCCCAGGAAGAGGGTTTTTATATATAGCAGGTGCAAGAGGCCGGACCTGCAGCGCGGAGGCCGGCCTTCCTCCCGCAGCTCCTCGCCGCTTTTTAGCAGCGAGCGCTCTCCCACGTGCACGGGCTTTGGTCTATAAATAGCATGGGTTTAATGTGCGATTGTCCCGGCAGGCTTTTTTTTATTTTACGACTAAACAGGCCAGGAGGTTGGTGGTTTTTTTTTTTTCGTTTTTTTTTTTCCAGTGTTGCCATTAACCAGAAATGGAAGTCAGGCCTCCCTTCCAGCTGGTTGCCGTCGGAGACACGGCGGTATTGTCACACAGGAAGCGAGATCCCGAGTGGGTCCGCTGGTCACTTCTCTGGGGAGGAAAAAAAAGGATGGAAATAGTGAATTTGATGGTGGGGAATTTTTCTTATAAGAGCAAAAATGAATAGATAAAAAATGAATACATTTAAAAAATATTCGTGGAATAAACACTTTATAAATAGTTTTTGATGAAATACATTCATATGATATATTATAACAATAATGATGATGATGAAAATAATAATTAGTTCAAAACAATAACACAGAAACATTTAATGAAACATTTAAAACATTTGATAATGAAAAAAATGTTTATCAGTCTGCCCGAAAGACATTGACCAAGAAATGTTATTAATTGTATTGGAATAATAATAATAATAATAATTAAGAAATGAAATGTTAGTTTTACAGATATCACTAAAAAAAAAATAATAAAAAAAACAGTTATAGTTTTTATAAGGTTTAAAAAGAAATACAAAAAAACAGAAAGAAAATTTAAAATTCAGATTTTTATTTAATTTAATAAATGTCATCATCAAATTAGTGCCAAATTAGAAAACAAAATACAAACAAACATATAAATCAGGAATTATAATAAATAATTATATAAGTAACAATAAGTATAATTATAGAAAATAATTATAAATTGATAAAATAAATAAACTTACATTTCTGAAATAATTTGACTGATTCAAAAAAAAATCAAACAAATCAAAGAAAATTTCAACAGTGATTACATTTAAAAAAAAATTATATATAAATAAATAAATATATAGATAATAATAATTTTCTTCTTCTTTCCCTTCAGGGGTCGCCACAGCGAATCAACCTTCTCCATCTTACCATATTGTCTGTATCCTTCTCACACCAACTACCTTCTTATCCTCTCTCACTATATCCGTAAACTCACTACATCCAACCATCTCAGTCTGAATAATATTAATAATAATAACAATAATAATAATAAGAGAGGAAAAGGGAGGAACTCAGTAAAAAAAATGAGAAAAAATAAATATAAAATTCAACCAGGGAATGCCTTCGTTAAAGATGTCCACCTGAGGCTCGACGCTCCTCTTCTGACGGCGTTGCTGCGGTGATCGTTGACTCGGCCCCCACGAGAGGCCTTCGCGCATTTTCGTTTCGATAGAAGCGGTCTCTTGTTCTTCCCCGCCCGTTTTCCGTTTCCCACCGTGCGATGGCAGCCTCGGCGTTGCCGTTGGCACTTACGTTTTTTTTTTTTTTTTTTCTTTCCTTCTTAATCTGGCGCTGAACTCGGGATGACCGACTCCGGAGGGCTTCATTAGACCGAGAGAATCTGCAGGGGAGAAGAAAAGCCGATTGGCTTCCGACGGCTACTCGCGTTTCTTCTGACAACGGCGGTCCGAGGGGGCGTCAAAGCACCAAAGCAACATGGCTGCCGATTGTGGCTTAGTCCTGGACATCCCTGAAAATCGACTAGGCTCAATACATTAAATGGAAATTTTACAACTTTGGGTTCTCGCGATGTTCTCCATGTTCTCCTACGCTGGTTCTTCCATGTTCTCCGAGCCACGTTCTGGGTCTTTCCATGTTCAATCCTCTGTCCCTTCCATTCTTCTACCCTATCATCCCTCCTTCCTCTGTTCCTCCCTCCTTTCCTTCCTTCCACCATTATTCAGAGGCTGTGTGTGTGTTTGTGCTTGCATGCATGTGTTTGTATTTGTGTGTGTGTGTGTGTCTCGTGAAGACACATCTGCTCTCCCCAATCAGATCCATGACCGCTTCTCCTCTTTCCCGCTCCAACGCCCAGATGTGTGTGTGTGTGTGTGTATGTTTGTGTGTGGTGGAATGTGTGTGTGTGTGTGTGTGTGTCGAGCCCAAGGATGTTTTTATTGACGGGAACCTGCGATGGATGGATGGATGGATGGATGAAGGAGAGAGATAGAGAGAGGGAGTAGCTTCTGAGTGGAAACAAAGAAATCAATCGGCTCGTCTCACGATTTTAACGAGAGAGAGGAGGATGAGGAAGAAGAGAGAGAGAGAGAGGGAGAAAAGGAGGGATGAGAGGAGATAAGGAATAAAGAAATGGGAGGAAAGAAGTGGGACGTTAACGGAAGATAATTAGAGGGAATTAAAAAAAGAAAATGAATCGAGGAGGAAATTAACAATAAGGGCGGTGAGGGGAGAAAGGAGGGATGGGAGGATGAAATGAGCGACGGAGGAAAAGACAGAGATGGAGAGGTAAAACACCAACAGGGATGGATGACAAAGCAGAAAGATGACAAGGAAAGGAAGGAAGGAAGGAAAGGAGGAGGTAAAAGTTGAAGGTCTGTTTTGGAAGGGCTCACGGAAAAGAGGAGGGAGGGAAGAAGAAGGGATGGGATGGAGGTGAAGGAAGGGAGGAAGGGAAGGAGGAGATGAGGGTGCGAAGGAAGGAAGGATGTGTCGAGCGCAGGAGTGATGGAGGGCGAATGTGAGGGGAGCGATGTGAGCCGCATGCTAACGCTATCTCGCACACAACCACACACACACACACACACACACACGCACACACACATACACGCAGAGGTGAAAACACACACCTGCGCCAGCAGCTGGAGGAAGATGAAGCAATGGGAGGGTCTTATAAAGTGCAGCCTCCATCCCTCCATCCCTCCATCCTCCTTCATTCTTCCGTTTTCCTATCAAGTCACGACTCCCCTTCTCTTTCTCCTCCCTTCATCGCTCCTCCCCCTCCTTCATTTCTTCCACATCCATCTTCCTTTCCTCCCTTTTCCTTTCCTTGCTTTCCTTCTTACACCAAAATCATCCCTCCATCCTTCCGTGATCCCGCCCCTCCTGGCCCCGGCCTCATCTGATTGGCTCCTCGGCACCCTCCCCCTGACACATATAAACACACACACAAAAACACACGCATGCATGTACACATAAGCACATGCACATAGAGATATGCATACATACACACACAAACACACACACACACACACACACACACACACACACACACGGACAAACATACATGCTGACACACATATGTTTACATTCACACACAGAAACCCACAGAATTGTCTGAAAATCTCATGCACAAACACTCAGACACACACACACACACACACATACCAGGGGGTTGTAGACGGCTTCGTCATGGGCGCGCATTCATCCATTCATCCATTCATTTATTCATTCACACTTCTGCACAGGATGGCGAGGGCTTGGAGGGCAGGAACCAATCACGGTTGACGTTCAGAGCGAGAGGCATCTGTCAATCAATGGGGTCAGCTGTCAATCAAAGTCCTATTTACACCCTGTGGACAATTTCTAATCTTTAATGAACCAGCTGAGTTTTTTTTTTGGATTGTGGGAAGCCGGAGAACCTGGAGAACCTTAGAGAACGTGGACAATTTGGAGAAACCTGGAAAACGGGGAACCTTGTTGCCGTGCGACGGCGACCCCAGAGAGGAAAAAAAAGGGCAAAGGATTTGATTCGATTTCCATGAAACTTGACGGTTCGTGATTGACATTGAACTGAAAATACGCCTGAGGGGGAGTTTTGGTTTGAGGCTGGGTCGTTCTTCATCGTCGTGCGTGTGAGCGTGCACGTCGTCTATGTGTTGTTCTATGTGATATGGCAGAACATTGATCTTTAGTTTTCTAGACTTGCTTTGCAGGAAGTCGGGCTTCTTGTAAAAAAACCAAAACAAAACTGAGAACTGCTCTTCTTCCTCCTCCTCCTCATGGTATTCTATCTTTCTGCCCCCAGATTTTGAAGTTGCCTCCCTCCTCACACACCCTTCCCCTCCCTGGAGTCAGTAAACCACTTCCTTCCCCGACTGAGTCACGTACACACACACACACACACACTCACACACACACACCTCCAGCTAGCTCGGTGACGTGGCCTGGGGGTTTCTGCCATGTGCTCGAACCGCAGACTGCATCGGCTTACATGGGCTCTGATTGGCTCTTGGCCTGTGGGGGGTGTAGCTTGGCCTTATGCGCACACACACACACACACACACACACACACACACACACACACACACACACACACATACATACACACACACGAGTCAAAGTTCTGCTGAGGGGATAAGGTGCCGATACGCATGCTGAAGGTGTACAACGAGTGTCATGGAAGTCATGTAAATTAGCAGTTTTGAAATCAGAAACACACAAACACACACACGCTCACACACGCACACTCACACACACACACACACACACAAAGACCCCAAGTATTCTAAAACGTGTATCAGAAACAACTGTCATGAAATTATAGAAAGATGGCAGGAAAGATAAGATGTAGAAATATAAATGTTTTCTGTATAGATATATACATATTTACAAAGTGTGTGTGTGTGTGTGTGTATGTGTGCGTGTGTGTGTGCATACAACTGAAAATATATTTAATATTAATGAAACAGTGCCTTAATTCCCACTAGTGGTCAAACTGTGAACTACAGCCCAGGCTCAACCTTTCCAGCGCTTACTGCTAACCGTCGTTTGCGTGAAGAGGTTCTCGGGGTTCTTCAGGAGGCGTCAGGTTCTCCTTCCATGGGGGATTATTTAAGGAGGACGTTACTGTGAGGCCTCTTGAGGGGATTTTAAGGTCTCCTAAGAGGGTCGCTTTAAGAGGCGCAGTGTGATGAGGGTCTGAAGGCACTCATGGAAGTGTTACTGAAGGTTCTTACGATTCTAAATGGGGCCCAGAACATCTCCAGAGGGACTCTCGAAGGAGGAGGTGGGGGCTCTCCTGATCATGACGTGGATCCATAAAAGCATTTAGTGAAACCCTAAAAGCGTGAAAAATCGGGATTGGAATCTTACATCGGGTTTGTAAAGTTTGTTTCCGGGTCCTCGTTGCGTTTGATTCATTACACCAGTGCTTGGCGGCAAAATTATACAGTGATTATAGGAAAAAAAGCGACACTCCTCGCGTAGGGTACGTCCCTATGAGTCCGCCCACTGCCTCTGTCTCTGTTTTTGGGCAACGATGCTCCCCGCAGTTGACAACGGACGTTTTTCTTTTTGTTTTTGAGTCTGACTCTCCCTCCAAGGCGGTCATCTTTCTTGTTTTTATTGTCATGTATCCAGTACGGCGTTGACTGCGCTGGATGCAGCCAAAAGTGCAGAATTGTCCTGAGGTAGGAGGTAGTTCTTCAGTCATGTTGTCCTACATTTCACACTCCTTTCCCTCGGGCCAGGTGGGTAAGAGTCCATGTTGGGGGTGGGCGTGGTCTTTGGCGATGGAGGCGGCTCTCCTGTGGACTCTAGAAGCTCTGCAGAGAAGGCAGTTGGGTTCTGGTCCTCTCTGCAGTCTTTTCCATTTGCTGCAGGTTCAGAGCAGCGGTGCTGCCGTACCACACGGCGATGCAGCTGGTCTCAACGATGCAGCTGTAGAAGATGCTGAGGATCTTAGGCGACATGCCAAACCTCCTCAGCCTCCTCCGAAAGTACAATTGAGCCTTCTTAACTGTCTGCATGGCTTTGAGGGATCCTCACTGATGTGGACACCCAGGTATTTAAACCTGGTCATCCTCTTGACCTCAAGACCTCGAATGAGCAATGGCTGATGAGGTTTCCTCTCCTTCCTCATGTCCACTATCATCTCCTTCGTCGATTGACCTGGCAACGGTGTCGGGCTTACGCAGCCGGACCCCTTCGGGCGCCAAGCTCCTCATTATCGCTAACAAGGAGCTGCCGAGAGATGAGAGCGGTTGGGCGGAGCCACCCGGCAGTGGCCGGGGACCGAGACTTTTCAGCCCCGTTAAAATTTTATGCTAGCGCCAAAGTCGAGCGATGGCATTGTCCCGCGTCAGCATAGAACCCGGGCGGCTTTTCCTTCGCCGTTTCCTGTGGTGTGACCATTTCTCGTCTGTTTCTTCCAGTATGGGGAGGAGGAGGTGTGTTCGGACCGCCTGGACACCGACTTCCCGGACATCGACCTCTCCCAGCTGGACACCAGCGACTTCGACAGCGTCAACTGTCTCAGCGAGTTGCCGTGGTGCAGCGACCAGCCGGCGGACGCCTCGCCGACCTCCATCCACTACAGCACAGCCGACGAGCTCTTCGAGGTGAGCCGCGATGGGAAATACAAGGGCAGGTGGCACCAGAGGGGGCGGGGCATCCATTCATCGGTATCACAAATCAGTATCATAATGTCCGATTTAATTAGTATACTAGTTAGTAGATGTTGTAATTGCAGTTCCCCCGTTTGGCCACCAGGGGCATCGGCAAACCCGAATTATGAACCGAACTGAGAACGTCGCACAGTCCGAGCTTTCATAACCGGGCGTCTAATCTCGCCCGACGTAACGCTATCGTTTTGCGGCTTCTCGTTCGCCGCCGAGCCGATAATCCCTCCTGCACGCCAAGAAAAACGGGTTTAATCCGGCCAGGTTTTCTAATCCAATCTGTTAATCCACTCGTCATTCCATCCCTGAAAAAAAAAAAAAAAAAATTTTCCCTGACTGACTGGCTGGGTGCTCTCTGGTTAATCAAGATAACCGTGGGCTTTCACCACAGGTCGCCTAATAACAGTGGCCGTGACAGTTTCTCGCACATAATCCAGAGCACGACAGATAGAGATTGAAGGCTTGGAGACCTACTTCCTGAGAGGCTAACTGAGTTTCCCTCTAATCACCTGAGTGGAAGGCACTAAGTTATTATCGGTAGATAATCAGTGAAAAACAAGAAGTGATGTCAGAACAACAGATCATCGGCATAGAAACGAATACCAGAAGTGTAAAAAAGTGTTCGACGGTGGCGTTGGTTTGAATTCTACTGTCTTTTATTGTAATGAAATCATCTAATCGTTCATTTCTTTCCCACACCGTTTAAACAAAATGAAAATTGCAATTTTATTATTTTATTTTTTGCCATTTTATTTCAACTTTAAAATCAGTCATGATTATATAAATGTGCCAACATTATTTTGTATGTATTTTGTAATCATCCGTCCAGATGTAAACAAAAGGAAAAATAAGGAGTTTCTAAATTCAATATTGATTGAAAATGCTTATTAAAATATTCGAAGAAAATGGTTTGGCGGGCTGGATACAAAAGCTAAAGGGGCCTTATGTGGCTCGCGGGCCGTAAAATGCCCAGTTCTGTCATAAGGAGATGTGATATATGACATATATATCACAACCATCAAATAGAAATATATGACCATTCACCCTCTTATTCACGTCACATAAAGACATACAAACATTCACTCCCAATTCAGAAAGGCCCTCTCGGGATGAGCCTTGGAACTGTCTTGCTGCTGGTTAAGCGCTAACCTCTGCACCGCCGTGCAGCCATTATATCGAATCACCAGCGGATCAAGTATTTTGGAAGCGCTCGTCAGCGTAGAACCGAATATCTCGTCAATCAAAAACGTCCGAGAGGCGTCCGAACCCGATAATCCCCCCCAAAGGTTTCAACAACTATTGGGTCGTGTCCTAATGGCCCGGGTTCTTAACGCCTCCCGTTAGTCGATGTTCCGCCAGTAACTCAACCGCCCGTTTTCAGCCTCCGCGGACACATTTACAAAACACCGATCCCGGATCAGCGGCCAGCCGGGCGCCGGGGATTCTGGGAAGGCCCTGCCAAGAAGGTCATTCCCGAGGAATGTCGGGGGTGTAATGTCGACCGCGGTCCAAAATCGTCGGCGCCAGTGACCCTCCTCCCTCGCCATCCGTTAGTCATCGGTTTCATCTTTCCTCCGCCGCCTGAATTAAAGGAACACCCCTCTTTATTTATTTACTCCCACCCGTTTTTATTTATTTATCTTTAAAAGCAAACCCACGGGCCGGATCATTGATCGTCTAAAGGTTTCCGGTGCCGCGGCTCCATTATGGAGGCTAAATCGAGTGGAACCCGAGAACAGCGGTCCGAGGGGGGATGAGCCTGTTCGTTAGCGCCGCAGCGCTAGGTTCTGTCATCCGACGACCCGGATTCGGCAGTCAGCCGTCCTCACCACGTCTAAGGTTTCGCGCCGCAGCCCGGCTTTCTGTTCCCGTCAGCTGACGCCGCGTTGACATGCTATCTCCCACACGCAGCCACAGGAAGTGCCTGTTTCAATTTACACTAAAAAAAAAACCAAAAAAACTGCATGTTTCTGTTAAACCAAATTTTTTTTTTTTTTTTTACAAAAAATTTAGATATATCACTAAAATCCAAAATATGGACTGCAGAAAAAAAAAAAAAAACAAATACGTGCTTGTTTGATTTCTTTATTTTTAATTTCTTTCAACATTTGGAAAGTAAAAGTTAAATGAAAAAATCCAAAACTAATTAAAAAAACATGAAACTAAAATTGAAATAAATAAAGGATTAAATAAGTTTAAAAAAATGATTGAAAATTATTAATTTTTGCAGCAGGTTTTGAATATTCATATTTGTTTTCTAACCTATATTAGGTTGCATGTTTTTGTTTTTTTAATTCTATTTATTTTAATTCATTTCATTTTTGTTTTTATAATTTTTAATTCCATCTCGCCTCCTGTCTCCCCCCATCTTTCTCTTGTCGAACTTTTATTTCATTTATTTTATTTGATTTTCTTAAGTTATGTCTGCAGTTGTGATTGAGGGGAATTGAATAATCCTCATTTCAGTTTAAAAACACAGAGTTTTCCTGATGCCTGGTTTCAGAAAGAAGGACCCAGGATGTAATTTAGGATGTTAAGGGTCAGAACTTCTAACAAAGTAAAAGCCTCTCATTTATTTTTATTTTGAAATTTCTTTGCTAAGATTAGATCTATTTTCTTTCTGCTTTTTCTCATTTCATTTATTTAGCAAGTGGTGTGTGTTGTTAAGTAACTCCCTGCCATTTGAAATTTCTTGAATTTCAGATTTAATTAAAGTGGTGTTTTTCCAGGGTTTGTGAAAAGGACAAATAATCCCTGCCAGGATCAGATTATGATTTAATCTTTTTTTTTTTTTTTTTTCCACAAAGAGTTTTATTTTTAAGTAAAATTTACCATTCCTTTTTTTTCCAGATTCAGCCCGAAGCCGGCATTTTTTTTTTCTATTTTAGAATTGCAGATTATTTTGCCAACGGCGTCGCTGAAGCAGGTCGTTAATCCGCCTCTCGGGATTGCCGCTTAATCCCCGGCGAGGAGCGGGCCAATCTGTGAAAACACTCCTTTAGTTAGAGGCGCGTGACAGTTTGACAAATCCCTCTCCCAGAAAAATAAATGCGCAAATAGATAAAGAAATAAATAAACAGGAAGTGAATCTAATTAAATCATGACACTTTTTAATGGATTTTTAATTCATTGAACTTTTCGCATTTTTCTATCAATTTATTAAAGAAAAAAAAAATTAATTCGATAACCTAAACTTAAAATTAATTTAAAAAATTAAATATTTTACACCCTGTGCGAGTGTGTGTGTGTGTGTGTGTGCGGCATCCAGACAGACACCCCGACTGAGACGGAAGCCAGTTATTAAAGAGGGGATACTGTTGTAATAACAGCATATTAATCCAGGTTGTCAAACACAGATTAGAAATTAATGAGCAGGAAAAATGTGAGGGATGACGGCGCACGTGAATGGGTCCCGTGTACAATGCCCATGCATGTGAGTGAATTACTTCCAGAATTTCTCGCTGGATGCGGCAAAAAAGAAATAAAAATTCAGTTTACTTTAAAATTTTTACATCTTTTTCACCTCTTTTTTATTTTCCAGTTCTTGACTCTTTAATTGTAAAACAAAAACAAGTTCATATTAAGTACTATGTGATTACATAGTAATAGTTTGAAGTCACTCCATCACTCCCGTTTCTCATTTTGAGGTAATATTTAGATATTTGTAAATATGAGAGGGTGAATGGTGGCTTGTCGCTATATACAGCCCTGTGATTGGTCCATGGTGAGCCCCGCCCCTCGTCCAGTGACAGCTGAGATTGGACCAAGCCCCCTGCAATATTCAGTGCAGGATGACGAGCTGAAAAAACAATTACTTGGTTAATTTGTTCTTCAATCAGTTAGTCAAATTGTTAAATAGTTGCTTGATTAATTATTTAGTGAATTAATGATGGAATTAAATATTTGTTTAAGTTATTATTAAATTTGTTCATTTTTTAAAAATCATTTTTGTGCTAAGACTTAATATAGATAATGATTCTTCGATTAAATTCACTTCCTGTTTTATCTAACACTCTGGGGCAGATTATTTGCGTCAAAAGGAACCCGATTTGTCGGGAAAGGGAACCCGATCAGTCTTTGTCTTCGGCCTCCGCTGGTCAATAGCCCCGTTCGCTAAGGTTCACCCAGCTAATGAGGTCAGGGGTGAGAGGTCAGAGGTCAGAGCGAGGGGGAGGAGGTCAGAGATAAAAATACACTCTTCAACCAATCACATCAGGATTCTTTTATTTGTTTAATTCATTAATATTAATTATGATAATAATAACAAGATTTCTTTCTTTCGATCAGCCATTAAAAATTCCCGAATCTTAACTGGATTCAATTCATTGTGTCTTATACTGATTCATTTGTATTTTATTTTTATTTTTTTGCTGCTTCTGCACAAATATACCTCCAGCACACACGCACACACACACACACACACACAGTAGTTAAGTGTGGTTAAGTGTGTGTATGTCCTGACTGACCTTCCGTCCCCTGGCAGTGTAAAAATAAAAAGGATCCCTGATAAGAGTAAAACCTCGGCTGATGTCAAACCTGGTCATGAGGGTGAGGAAGAAGAGGCCCCTCTTTGTCCAACAGCGCCGGCTGCGGCTTCACCTCCTCGGGAACCGCCGTCCGCCGGCACCTATTTAGATCTCACTGTCTTGTGATAATGAGATTTTTATTTATCAATTTATTATTTATTAATGTACATCTCATGTATTTCTTTCATACTTATTCATTTATTTGATTATTTATTATTGATCTATTTATTTATTTTCAATAAATGTATCCTTCTATAATTTTATTTATTTATTTATCAGAGTGGGCTTTCACATTTATTATCCGTGTCACAGAAATTTGCCTCATATAATCGTTCCCATTTTTCTGACCATATTTTATTTAATCATTTTTTATTATTTATCATGTCTTTACTACTGATCTATTTAATTATTCTTAAAATATGTATCTATCTGTATAGTTATTCATGTATTCATCTGAGCGGGCTCTTAAATACATTCCCACAATATATAGAATCATTCTTTTCATTTAATCACTCCGTAGTATGACCTTAATTTTTATTCTATTTATTATCACTTGATTTTTCATATATTCATCGATCTATGTAGTAATCTATTTACCTGAGAGGGCTTTTTTATGTATTTTATCATACAGAATCATTCTCTTCATATAATCACTGCAATATTCTAACTTAATTACAGTTTTAATACTGTGTGTTTACAATATCGCATCCGAATTGCCGATAATAATTTGGAATTTTATTAAATTGCTGTGGGTGTAACTATCAATCCCCCCCCCCCCATCTCCCTGTTCTTCATTGCCCTCTTCAGATAGGGGAGGAGAATGCGGCCCTGCTGGCCGCCCTGACTGACAGCCTGGATGGGATGGTGGACGCCGACTTCCCCCCGCTGGGCGGCGAGGCCGAGAAGGACGAGGACGACGAAGACGATCTCTCCCTGGGCGCCGACGACTTCAGCCAGCCGCCGGGCGCCGAGACCGAGGACCCCTCCCTGGTAAGAAACACGACCTTGTTTTACTGATTTTTAGGAATTAAAAAGCCTCAAAAACAACACCTTCAGAGTAATTGACCAATTTTTTGGTCGAAATCAAGAACTCATAATCAAGAGAAAGTAATTAGTTACATATTATTTTTTCCTATTTTGCTAAATACTTCTAATAAATTCAATTTTGGTCCTGTTTCAATGTACATTTCATATTTTTAGAGCAGCTTTAATCATTAAAAGCTTTTCTTGACCGTTATATTCCATAACTGTTATGTAAACTTCTCACTGCATTGCCTCATCGTAGTACTTTGCTCTACTTCAATATTTTACATAATTTTCCAAGTACATGTCAGATTCACCGCAACACTACTACTCATATTTTCATGGCGTTCAATCTCACGCTATTACGCCGGCTCTCTCCTGTTATTACAACTTTATAGTCTTCAAAGTGGCTTCAACGTGGGAAAACGGAGGCCAAGGGGGAGGGGGATCCGAGGCTCCCCGTGACCTTTGACCCCCAGTCCCCTGTTGTTTCGGGGACAGCGCTTCCTTGTTAGCGCTGCGGTAGCTATTAGCGTTAGCATTGTTTGTTTGTCCGAAAGGCAAGATGGCATGTCCAAATAAATAGGGAGGTAGGATGACGTTCGAGGCATTCAGGACCCTGAAAGCAACGTCTCCTTGCTAGTATCCCGTGATCGCAGTGAGGTTAAAAACCTTCCAAACACACACACACACCATCTCCTTCTTCATGTGTGTTTGTTTTCCCCCGTCATCCCTTTTCGCACACTGCTGCTGCATGTCTCCCCCCGACGCCGTTTCCCCTGAAACACATTTCTAGGAACAAAAACTTGTTTTTCTGGGTTGCCCGACCCTCTCTTCCTTGCAGAAAAAAACACACACACACATAAGCGACCCGCATGATCCGCACTTCTGCTCGATTTCTTATTTTCCTGCTGCAGCAGTGCCACTTCCTGTCCAAATTCACGGAGCAGGAAGTCCTCAGGCTGGTGATCTTTGGGAATTTCTTCCTTAATTTCAGCCTGAATCTCGCCACTTTCAAGCGCCGCCTGCAACGGCACTGTTGTTTGTCTGGCGGACGGAGATTAGCTACGGGATGTTTTGATGGGCCTGATAGCGAAGCAGCCGTGGATGGAAAACAAAAATAATAACAAAAACTCACTCCGATCAGGGCAGGAAGATATACAACATGTATAACACTTTATATGCTATAAAAGTATCAATTCCAGAAAAAGAAATGTGAAACACCACATTTTTGGATACTCCCGAAATTCATTTGATAGTTCTTTTTTGTAATTATTGTGTAGTTCTTGTTTTGTAATCACCCTGTTATTAGTTGTAATTGTGTTGTGTGTGGTTTAGACGAATTTGTGACTAATTTTTAAAATAGTTTTGACAGCCTGTATTAGCCGCTAATGCTAACATTTGTTTTATTTGGGGTTTGTTTTATGTTTTCTTAGCCTATTTTGGCTGCTATTGCAGAGTTAGCATCGCACACGATGAAAGATTGTTTTCCTTTGAGCAAGAGAGAAAACTAGAAAAAATTCTGGTTATTTCTTTCTAATTTTCAGTCTATTTTTAGCTAGTTTTTGATTCTTTTCTTGCTAGCTTTCCAGTTATGTCGTGATCATCTTCTGGTTATTGCCTGCAGATTTTTTTAGACATAGTTTCTCTAATATTCAGGTTGTTTTGTTCTTATATTTAGATTTTTGTTTTTATTTTAATGATATTTTTTCAGGAATTTTATTCTTACAATGTAATTATAGTTATCTGATATTCTATTGCTGAAATTTTGACCATTTTTCATTTCGTTTTTCTTATCAAATAATTTCTGGCAGAGACGCTAATTTCGTCTTTATCTTTAGTCTATCTGTCTTGCTAATATCCTGCTCGTTTTATTGCTAATTTGCCACACTTAATAGATAAGATAGGACAGTTCTTGCTAACCTCGATCGAGCCCGGCTCCTGTATCTCAGCTCCACCCCAAGGTTAAACACCTTGAAGGTCGTTCGTTGGTCAAAAACAAGAAGTCAGCCATATTTAGAGGTCAGATACCATCGTCCCAGCTGTTGTGAGGCCAAACAAGTTGGCGCCACATGACTGCCCTTACCTTGTCTCACCTTTACGGCGCCTCATTTATCAGCCAACGGCAGTCAAATCGCCTTGGAGTCGCCAGTTACTGACTTGCAGCCATCTTTTTTTCTGATAATTGAATCCGGAGAAGTAACCAAGGTCAACATGAACTTGGGAATTTCTTTGGCGTCCGAGGTTTTTTGATTTCGAGAAAAAAAATTCTGTCTTCATATGAGGACATTAACATCTAGTGGCGGCAGAAGCGGGTGGGACCCATTCTTGTGAAAGAACCTGTCGCCTTCCACCCTTTAAAGCTGCTATTTTTGTTTTTTGTGTGTTTGTGTAAGTGTTTGGCTCGTTGGAGTCAATGGTTGTGGTTTGTTGAAGATATTGGTCATAACTAGTTGGGGACAGTGGTCATGGCTAGTTCAGGTCAGTTGGGGATGTGTCTAGTTGCGGCCATTGGTCATGACAAGTTGGGGACATTGGTCATCTATGTTTTTTACCCTTTAAACCAGACCTGGGCATTTTATGGCCCGCGGGCCACATCTACCCCGTTTCTCTTTTTTTACCCGGCCCGCCAAACTATTTTCTTTAAATATTTTGAGAAGTATTTTCTCCTTATTTTTCCCTTTTTTTAATTTTGTATGGATGATTACATAAAAATAATGACGGCGCATTTATATGATATTGAATGATTTTAAAGTTGAAATAAAATGGCAAAATAAATTGAATACAATTAAATTTAAATTGCAATTTTCATTTTGTTCAATTTAGTTGACACTCAGTTGTCCCACGCATAAAAATTAAATAAGAAATGTGGCTTGCCAGCCAAAATAATTGCCCACCCCTGCTCTAAACCATCACGCTTATCGACACCGCCGCTCTTGTGATGCATTCTGGTGTCTTCAGTCGGTTTAACCAATCATGTTGTCCGGATAAATATGATGATTACCTGAAATAAACCTGCCCGTACAAAGCCTCAGGATATATTAACAAAATAATTTTTGGAAAAACATATTGCAGGAAGTGAAAGAGACGTATTTCATAAAAATAAAAAATAAAAGCACCCAATGAGAGCCATGAGGCTGTTGGCTTTCCATCTGACGTCTTCCATCGCCCGTCCAGACATCCTTGTCCGTCTCCAGTGCCGGACTTAACCAGATATATGTCGTAACAGGCGGCCATTCCGAGAACGCGTGATTGGTCGGAGTGCGGGTGACATCACCGCCTCCGTGCGTCTGACACGCACGATCAGTGTCACAAATAGCAACCTGACATTCACATCCGCTTGAATGGAGAAGGCCGCTTTAATGACATTAGGATGTATACCCTGCCGAGGCTGCCAGATGTGTGTGTGCGTGTGTGTGCGTGTGTGTGTGTGTGTGTGTGTGTGTGTGTGTATGTGCGTGCTTCCTTCAACCAGCCCCCATTTCCATCAGTTGAGTGGTTTTACCGTCACATGACTGCTGTTTTCTCATCCACAACTCCCTCTACTGGTGGGAAATTACAGGTGACAACTTAGGCTGCGCGCGTGTGTGTGTGTGTGTGTGTGTGTGTGTGTGTGTGTGTAAAAAATGTTTTGACCATGTACATACACATAATTTTTTCCAAGGAAGAAAATAATTATTTTTAAAATTACCAAGAAAGTTTATCAAAAAAGTATGTTGAATTGATTGTATGTTTTGCCATGAATTAAATTTAATCAAATTTAATAATCTCTGAAATCGGATTTACAAAATCCAAAATAGAAATTCCCTAGAAATTTTTGATAAAAAAAATGAAATTCTCCAAGTTTTAGGGTTAAAAACTAAATAACAAGATTTAAGACTGATAACAAAAAAATTGCTGAATTAAAGAATTTAATCCAAAGTAGCCAGAAAAATTAAACTATACAGCAGGAAGTTCCACTTAAATGGAATGAAATCAATATCAACAAGCCTCTGGTGTTTGTGTTTCCATTTCCTGGTCATGTGATTTTATGTCAGTGTGTGTGTGTGTGTGTGTGTGTGTGTGTGTGTGTGCGTCCATGCATGTGCATGTGTGTGTGTTTTTTTATTTGCCTTTTTCTGTGCAAAAGGTCAAAATTCTTTTGCAAGGAATTATTCCCAGAATGACCGAGAAATCTAAATTAAATCAAATAATATCAAATTGAATTACATTTAAAAAAAAAAATGTATCTCCAAAGTCAGATGAATGAAATTAGAAGAGGACATTTCCTGGAAAGTTTTTAATAATTACCGTTACAAAAACTAAAGAAATCTCTCTACTCTATGGGGTCTAAAAAAAAAAAAAAGGAAATAACTTGAAAATAGTTTAAGAAATCTAAAGAATAATTGAAAAATATATACTTTTTTAAAAAAATATTTAAATTGTGCAGAAAAAAAAATTACCCCAAAGTAGTCACTCAAAATATAAATTTGAAATTCAAAAAATCAACAGGAAGTTCAATTTAAATGGAATGAAACTAATATCAACAAGTCTCTGGTGTTTGTGTTTTCATTTCCTGGTCATGTGATTGTGTGTGAGTAGTTCTGTGTGTGTGTGTGTGTGTGTGCGTGCGTGTGTGTGTGTGTGTGTGTGTGTGTGTGTGTGTGTGTGTCTGTGTGTGTGTGTGAGTGACTACCTCATTAGTGTGTTATTTATGTCCACGTCTCCCTCTGTCACACTTTTGTGTCTCCACTTAGCTGCACATTTTTCCCTCGTCGCTGTGTGTCTCCCCGCAGAGTCTGTATGTGTGTGTGTGTGTGTGTGTGTATGTGTGTGTGTGTATGTGTGTGTGTGTCAGAACAAGGCCCTCATTGATGTGATCATCAGGCTCTGAGGGTCCTGGAAGCTTCTGGAGGCCCGTCAATGCCTCACACAGACTCAAACCTTCGGCCTCCTCTTCACTCCATCAATGGAGGAAGGGAGGGAGGGAAAGAGGGAGAAAGAGAGAGAGAGAGAGTGGATGGAGAGAGCAAAAGAGTGAGAGAAAGGAGGGAGAGATGGAGAGATAGGAAATAAGTGAGAAAGTGGGGGGAGAGAATGAACGGAGCGAGAGAAGCGAGAAAGGGTGGAAGGAGAGAACAAAAGAGAGACAGAGAGAGAGAAAGAAGGGAGTGGGAGGAGAAAGAGAAAGAGAGAGATGTCCGCGAAGCTCGCTCGCCCCCGACGGCTCCCGCTCGCCATGCAGGCGGCGTGGACCCCCTGCTCTTTGCTCATTGGTCCACTCCGGCCCTCCTAAGGAGGTCCAGGTCAGGAGGACCTTCCTGCAGGAACCTGCAGCTTCTCCGTCCAACCAGACCAACCCGGCACCCGTAAAGACGACCTTTAACCCCGTCATCCGGGGGGTCATCCAGTATGGCTGCCGGGGGGACAGGAGGTCACTTTATATTTAAGTGATGGTGGACACAGGATTAACTGGGACTATTTCTGCAAGCTGACCCATGATCATCTGACAGGGTGGATGGATGGATGGATGGATGGATGGATGGATGTGATATACAGATGGTGAGATGGTGGGACGTAAAGATAGAGGGATCATTAGATGGATGATGATATAGATAGATAGATAGATAGATAGATAGATAGATAGATAGATAGATAGATAGATAGATAGATAGATAGATAGATAGATAGATAGATAGATAGATAGATTTTTCTATCAAAATTATTGTTTTTATTTATATACTTATGTATTTACTAATCATAATTACATGCATAGATGAAATTGATTGTGACATTGATGACTGTCAATAGAAAACTGTATTGATCCTTTAAAGAAAAGTAAAACGATTTCTTTTTTCAGACTTACATTTTTTTTCGTTTGTTTTGGGATTTATTTTTTTCCAATTTGCGAGCAGCTTTGTCAGTCAAAATTATTGTATTTATTCATATATTTATGTTTTCATCATTACCTTCATAAATGATGAAAAAAGATAGATAGATAGATAGACAGACAGATAGATAGATAGATAGATAGATAGATAGATAGATAAATAGATAGATAGATAGATAGATAGATAGATAGATAGATAGATAGATAGATAGATAGATAGATAGATAGATAGATAGATAGATAGATAGATAGATAGATAGATAGATAGATAGATAGATTGAGGAGGAGGAGGGATGGTGGTTGAGTCTGAGGGAGGAAGCGACAGGAAAATGGCGGCTGGAGATGACGGCAGGGGTAGGAGGAGGTCAGAACCATGGGGGAGATGGACGAGAGCGAGAAAGAGGGAGATGAGGAGGAGGAGGAGGAGGAGGAAGCGTCACGGATTAAGGGATGAAACGGAGGCTGGATTAACGATGGACTGGGGGAGGAAGAGGACAGGGGAAACGGGAAACGGTGGGACGGAGAAGGAGCATCGCAGGGAGGGATTAATGGGGGTTGAGGAATGGTACGATCCGCTGCTTTAATGGGAAACCTGTCATGGATCTGTCAGCTTTAGTCACATGATTAATGGCCCCGCCCCCTCTGCAGGAGGTCAGCATCTGGAATCTGATTGGACGACAATCTGAAACATTACCAATCAGAAAATCGGATGATGAGGAAAATAATAATCATATCACATGATTATTATTATTGTCATTGTTATTATTTTCATCACGATTATTGGACAGAATAGAAAACATAGTTTGTAGTCGTAGTTAAACAGAAAGAAAAAGTTGTTTTTTTTCAGGTATAATTTATTTGTTTATTTAGTCCTCAGGTGGAATTATATTCAGATTCTGGCATGAAATAAAATTAAAGATATTGTTTTAAAAAATACATTAAAAATGATAAATTTCCATTTATTGATAAATTACATTTTTAAACATGATTAAATTTAATTGAATAAAAACATTTTTTACATTTCTTGCAAAAAAAAAAAAAATGTGAGAAACATCTTACTTTTCTTTCGCCATTCAAGCTGAAGAAGCTGTTGCTGACACCGCCCAACGTGCCGACGGGCATCGACGTGAACAAAGACGGCGTCCAGGGTCATCGCTATAGCAACAGAAGACTGCACCTACGGCCGGTCAGACCCGTGGTCAAGGTGAGGGAGGATGGGGGGGTTGCCGCGGTTACCGGTCAGCTCTCGGACGGGGGGGGGGGGACTATTTTTTCACGCCATGTCTCAATAAGCAAGGAAAATCCAAGGCGCCACATCCGAGGGGGTCAAAGGTCGTCACATTTTCCCCTGTTGTGTAATTCATTGCTTATAGCCCAGAAATGCTGTAATAACACGTGAATGAATGCAATGACATGATTATAATGTAGAAGAAGCCGCGGTTTGAGGACGCGGTCGCAGTACAAGACGCGCCTTAATCCATTACACGACCTCTAACCCCTGCCTGGGAGTGTGTGTGTATGTGTGTGTGGGTGTGTGTGTGTGTGTGTGTGTGTGCACGGGCTTTATATTTCCTCTGGCAGCGCTGACTGACAGGGCCAGAGGTGAATCATAGTCCTCCTCTCGTCACAACCATCAGCCGCTTGACTGCAACCCAACGCTGAATCATCCTCTGCGCGAGCACGTGTGTGTGTGTGTGTGTGTGTGTGTGTGTGCGTGCTTGTACTCCTTTATCCCCGGCAGGAAATTGAAGACACACCCTCTCGGCATCTTCCAATGCCGATTCCATATTTTTTTTCTTGCCTCCATAAATAACCGTGGATGTCGTGACGGGCGTTTGGAAAAATAACAGCGGATGCGGAACGCCGGGTTCTCGCGCCCCCTTGGATAGACCGCCGTGTCCGTGCACGTGGCACCTCCTCGGGTTCTGCCCCCTTTCTGTTGCCCACTTTACTGGCAGTGGGAAGATTTCAGTGGCGCCGCAATGGAGCCGTCATTACCAGGAACTCCTCAGCCATCATCATCAGTCTTCTTATTGTTATAAGTAGAGGCAAGATTAAAGTTTTAAGCATTTTCAGAAAGTATTTCTGTTAATAATGTATTTATTTACTTAGCATTTTTTGTCAATAATATCATGTATTTAACTTGAAAAACTTTTTTAAAATTTTGATTGTATTTTTTCATTTTATTATTAATATTAACATTATAATATCATTAATATTAACATTATAAACATTATATTCTTCCTCTTCTTTGTCTTCTTCGTCTTCTTCTTCTTCTTCTTCTTCTTCTTCTTCTAATTATTATTATTATTATTGTTATTATGAGTAGTAATAGTAGCATTTGTATTATAGTTATATTAGGGAAATTATCATTTTTTCTTTAATTTTTAATTTTTTTCTCATCTGGTTTAAATTCTTCCAGTCAGTTCAGTATTGCATTTATTTTTAAATGACCTTTTACCTTTGACACAGATAATGAAACACAGTTATTTCGGAACAAAACATAGACATTTTTATTTTTTTGATTTTATATTTGGCTTTTTGTATCATCTTAATTTTCTATTTGTATTATTGTTTTTATTATTATTACTACTACTTACTCCCGAAGGGTTATATAGGAAATTCATCAGTCCGGCTCCAGACTTCCTGTCGGTGAAAATCAATAGTTTTTTCGTTGGGGGGAGGGGAGGGCGTTTTATGGGTCACCATCTCCTTTTTCTCAAACCATGTCTGTCATGAAAAGTCTCTCGACCCACACTGTGTTATTACACCAGTACTACTGTGTAATTACACTGTAATTCTGCATCAGTGCCTGACATTCTTTCCAGATACCATCAAACGCCTGCACTTAATACTGAATTATTAATATTATTTTCTTTTTCTAAACGTAGTAGAAAACTCTTATAATTACACGTTATCTGATCACTGCTCTAGTCAACGTACCACAGTTTTTTGTTTTTAGTTGTGGGTCACTTGAATAAAATCAGTTGTCATGGTAACTCTCTTGCCCCGTCCCTGTCCCAGACTGACCTCCCTCAGGAGCGCAAGCCACGGGCGGTGCGTCCGGCGGGCCGCCTTTGCACCGAGCTCCACCGCCACCTCACCACCGCCCAGGACCCCGAGGACGCCCCGGCACCGGACACCGAGGAGGACGAGGAGGAGGACGACGACGAGGACAGTGAGTCGGAGGAGGATGAGGACGATGAGGAGGAAGAGGAGGAGTCTTCCAGCAGTGAGGTGGAAGCCGCCGCGGCGGCGGCGACGGCGGCGACGGCGCCACCGCCCGTCGAGCCGCCCGAGCCGCAGTTCAGCTCGGAGAAGGAACTGCACTCGGTGGTGGAGCTGATCACCTACATGCACACCTACTGCCTGCCCACGCGCAAGCAGCAGGGTCTGGAGCGCCGCGACCGTGACGTCGCCCGGCAACGCGCCCGCCCCGACGTCCCCCGCGCCCCCGCCGCCCGCGTCGTCCTGGTGCCCGCCCCCGGGACGGCTAACCCCGCCTCCAAGAGGCTACCATTCGCCCGGCGGCGGGAAATGAAGGCCAACTCCCTCTTGCGCGAGCTCCTTCAGCAGAGCAGCTCCTTCGACGTGAGCAAGCCTTACAGACTGCACAGCCCGCCGTACTCCCACCCCCAAGGCCCCGCCCCCAACAGGTCCGCCCCGCCCACCTGCGCCGCCGCCAAACCGGAGCCCCGCAAAGACTCCCCCGAGGGGCGGGACCACCCACCTGAGGCGCCGCGGAGCCCCGGGGACCCGGCGGACGACGGCGGCTCTTTTTCTGTGCGCCGGTCCAGGCGCCTCGCCTCCTTCCCCAGCCGCTTCGCTAAGAGGCTGCGGCCCGGGCGGGCGAGGGAGGCGGACGCCGGGGAGGACGGTCAGGGCGGGTTTAAGCTCCTCCCCACTCAGACGGGCGCCGCAACCACGACGGAGACGCAAACACACGGCGATTGCGCGACGACGGAGGCGACCAAGCCCTGCTGCCACGGTGGTGAGCCTGCCTCATGGGCTACATGCTAACAGCTAACAAATTCTTTCACCTCCTTCCTAGTCGTGGGTCTTGTTGTCACCGCGATAGCGAGGAGATTCTCGTAGATTCTCGTCCTTTTTAAGCCTAACTCGTTTTTTTCTACTTCCTGTTTGCAGAAAAGCGCGCCTGCCTCTGCCTGCCTCTCGACGCCAAGTCTTCGGGGTGAGCACCTCCCGCATCGCCGCCGCATTCCATCACGCGGCCGACCGGGGCACAGCCATTTTTCACGCGCCGCGCCGGCGCTATACCGCCGAGCGACGGAGCGCTCCTTTATTAACGTTTCCATTTTTTTTTTCCCCTTTTCAATTATGTTTAATGGTACATGCCCCGGCACCGTCACAGAGCTGCTCCCTAATAAACATCTCACTAAAGCTGGTCTCCTTCTCGCCGAAGGAGCGAGGAAGAGGAGGGGGGGAGCGGTGATGTATGTCCCTGCTAAGCCCTCGGTGGTGGAGGGGGGGGGACGACATGGCGCGCCATTAGTTCTGACTCAAACTTTTCAAAGCTACACTACGTGCTATAACCAGACTCGTAGATCAGAGTTACGCCACGTAACCGTTTTTTCTGCAGATTTACTTTTTTTTCAAGGTCGTTTTGACATTTTTGGTGACCTCGGGGTAACTTTGACGTCTTCGCCGGTTCCCCCCGCCGAGTGCCGCTCTGGTCGTGCTTTCAGGTCAAAGAAATCGTCAGGGTGCCACAGTGGCGTTGTCGCCTAGCAACAGCGAGGTTCGAATCTGGTGATCAACTGGGTTCACTTTCTGCAGGGTCTCCAACATCTTGGGTTCCTCCATGTTCGTCTGCCAGCGTCCCTTCCAGTTTCTCCATCTTCCTCCTCCCTGTCCCAAAACATCCATTTTTTTTTTTTAACGCTGAATTGTCCATAGCTCAGTGGTTTTTAAGGTCTCTATATGTGATTGACAGCTGACCCATCCATTTTTAGCTCCTCCTCCAAGCCCCGTATTCGGGCGTGACTGGCCCCGCCCCCAATCGGAATAAATGGACAAAACGCCATCAGGATGTAAAACATATCGACTGAATCGCTCGAGGCTTCTTAAATAACAGAGCCTCGAGCGATTTTGATGTAATTCAAGAGCACGGCTTGTTCGTACCCTACACACACACACACACACACACACACTCTACCTCCACTTCTGAGCTCGTCCGGGCAGATTTTAATCTTTGCCAGACGATGCCTTTGCTCCACTTCCTTTATTTTTTTTTGGTTCTTTTTCGAATTAGCTTCACTGCACATCTAACTTCCAACACTTGAACACACGCACACAAGCAAACACACACGTGCACGTTGGCGGCCCATCTTTTACATTAATCTATCTTTTAAACCACTCGATTTTGTTTGCCATTGCCGTTTCTTGTAAAACTATTATTACTGGCTTCCCCACGTCCTTCGGGGAGGATAGCCGGCGGCGGTGTCGGGGACGGGGGGGGTAAACGATATCCCCGCCCGAAGCCGATCCGCTCGGCGTCCCTCCTCCTCCTCCTCATCACGGCGACGGGTGAAACACGAGCAGACGGCCAGGAATAGAAGGCAAGGAGGAGGGTAGGGGAGGCATGGCGCTTATGTACGCCGCGATAAGGGAGGAGGCGCAAGAGCGCCCAGGAGCACTTGCAGGAAGAGACCATTAAAATTGGACGGGGGGAAGAGGATGACCTGATGTTTACATATTGGGATGTTGCATTTTATGTATATACGTATTCCAGCTCTGCTGGGTTCGCTTGGCGTCCCGTTCCTCCGATGCGACCGACTTGTGGACGCTCAAGGCTGCCATACTAACACGTAGCATGCTAGCGAGGTCTTTTAGCGGGCATGGCGCTAACGTCGCGTTTTTGGTATGAACTCGAAACCTCACGAGTACTGAAAAAGTAGCGGGTCGTGTACCCTTGATGGACCCCTAGTAAAAACCTAGTGGAGTTTTGGGAACCGTGTTGTGGAAAAGAGCCATTAGAATCAGTGTCAATCAAAGGGTGATCACATGAATGTTCTGGATGGGATGTCCCCCCGGGCGCAGATCCTTTTTTATTATATTTGTGCTGACCTGAAAGTACCGCCCCACCCTACCTGAAGCTTATTGGATTCCAGCTGACTTTGAATGTTTGAAATCTCCCGAGGTGACCCGGGCAAGCCTTTTAATTTGTCTCCTTCTGTCTCGTTTCATCTCCGAAACCCAAAGCGAGTCCCAGTACGGCACCAAGCCTTTCGAGCAGACGCTCAGCGTGGATCTGTGCGGAACGGCAGGTAAACACTCATTCCCCCAGCATTCGGGGGCGGTTTGGCAGGCCAGTTGCAAATGTAGCCCCGGTCTTGGAAAGCTAAAATTATGTTTGGCATGTTTTAGTCCTCCATTGCATCGTCAGTCACTGGTAGCAAACAGAGTAAACAGAAGAAGCTGCTTCTGAGACTCCCAACTCCCTTCCAGGGTAATTCGGTCATAGTTGACATAGTTGCGGGTGCTTCAATGCTGTCACTGCCACTCCAAATCCCAAAGTTGACATCCAAGCATTTTGGGAAGATTGGGTTCAGGTTGGCTGGCAAACTGGCAAAGCGGTCCGATCGGTATCCATAATATGTATCCATGTTGGTAGCAATGAGTTCACCATGAGGTTTCCTGCCCTCCTCAGGTCTCACCCCTCCCACCACGCCCCCTCACAAACCCGTGGAGGACGAAATCTTCAAGCCAGCAGAGGGAGGAAAGGGAGGCGGGGGATCGGGTGGTGGCAGCGACGGCGGCGGCGGCGGCGGGGGCGAGCCCGTCCACCAAGCTTCAAACACTAACGGCGGCGGCATCGGCAGGAGTTCCTCATGGCTGAGCCGCTCCCACCACCACCGGAAGCTTCCAGAGCAGACGGAGCTCTACGCCCAGCTGCGGCGTATGGCCGGCGAGAACGACAGCTCCCGCAATTTCGGCGACCACGACTACTGCTTGTTGAGCCTCGGTGAGAGCCGCAAGCGCAGCGCCGCCATGGTGGGCGCCATTTTGCAGGCGGAGGGAGGGAACGACGCCACCAGCAGGCCGGAACCCAAACCCGATCAGTTATTGGCGGACGGAGTCGGCAAGGAGAACGAGGAAAGGCTGGCGGCGCCAGAAACATCCGATGAGCAGCAGACAGCACAAGCGGCGATGTTGTTTTCGCCGCCTTCCGACTGCCAGTTGGCGGCCGTGACGCCGCCAGTCTCAGAGGAAGAAGAGGCGGAGGGCTCGTCGGCGTCTCGCTCGCCCTCTCCCATTCTCCACCTGTGTCCCGACTCCCCCGCCAGCAAGACAGACTCCAGGTGAGGCGACGAAGATGAGGCCGAGGTGCCAGGGGAGGCATGTCGTTTGGCGTCACATGCACAAGTAGCGAGGAAGTTTTTTATGTTACCATAGAGGGGCAGAACATGTATGCTCCTTGTATGGAAGCGGCCCAGCTTGACCCTTGAGGAGCTCTAAATCTGATCTTTATCAACTGAGGCTGCTTTTAATCCGAACTTATTGAGCCGCCCACTTCTAAGATGTTATTCTATGGTCTGATATATCCAATGTAGCCCAAAGTTATTTAACCAATAACAGAAACAGGATCGATTGATTAATCTCTTTTACCACATTTGCGGACGTGACCTCAACGACTCCCTGTTTCGTAGCATTTCTTGACAAAATAGGAAGACGAGCGCTGTGGTCATAGTTCTAGCCTGGACTGTGTGCTGCAGCTTAATTCCAGCCAACCATTTTGTTCATCAAGAGCTAATTATTGGGCAAATATTGCCTCAGACGGCCGTTCCGATTAAATCTGCCGCCGCTTGTAAACACCAGCCCGTGTTTGATCACATCTCGCTTAACCGCCTGCCCCCGAAAATCGATAACAACAATCGTTCGGGATTTTCATATTCAACCAAAATAAATAAAAACACGCCTCGAACCGTGGAGAAGGTCAGCGTTCGGATTGTCGTCGCACCTGGAAGGCAAAGACGGCGGTTTGGGAGAGAGAGATGAAGGTCAAAGTGATTTCCCTGCAGTTTTAGCAGCTCCGCTCCGGTCTGACTTTCCAGCTTTCACCTTGCGCCTGTCCTTATCTAACAACCCCCCTCCACCCCCGCCCTCCTTTGTTTCCTTTATCCTCACTTAGTGAAAACTCGGAGATCTGTCCGGAAGACAAGCAGAGGAACAAAGCCAAGTCTGAAGAGGTAAGCGGGCCGTCGGCGATCGATTTTTGTAACGGCTGCGGGGCCTCTGGAACGTTCCATTGGATCCCTAAAGGTCTCGAAGTTCTTTCATGCCGAACCACGTTCACAAATGCATCCAGTCCAAGTGCGCCGCCTCGCACCGCGGAGAGTAGCGGAGTGTGACTAAACCCAAGACGCGGAGTCCTAGGACGCCCGCCTGCGTCCGTCTACGCTCCGTAATATCCTTTGTCTTGACGGTTGCTATGTTTTCTTCTCCCGCCTGTTGCCAGGACGACTGCCAGGTGTTTTACATCCACAACCTGCCGAGCAGCATGACCCAGAACATGCTGAGGAAACGCTTTCAGGTTTTCGGCAAAGCGGAGGACTGCAAGGTCATCATCTGCAACGAGTGAGTGTAGTCTTCTGAGCGGGAAGTTAGACGGGGTGGCCTTGTCTTTTGCGCAACGTTTACTGGTCAGTTCTTTTTCAGCACCATTAACTTTAATTGCTGGGATTTGATAAGGTAGCTAATGGGGCGAACACGTAAGCCTCACTGTTCCATGCCATCCAAAACTTTTATTTGGAGGAAAATAAGAATAAAAGAACAGGTCTGGGTGCTAACTGTAAACACCAACGTATGGCACAGTATATTTATAATTACTAGGGAAGGAAAAATCAATTCTTGCTTAGTTTACTGAGAAGATCGTATGACTGTCAGTCATAGTGCTGTGTGAGGTGTCCCTCATGGAGCGATTCTGGGCCCACGCTTCTTTAAATAACGATGCGTGTTCGTATTTATTGATATGAATATTGTGGCGATGCTGTGACAAAATTTCCCCTATGGGGATCAATAGTCTTATCTCCTCTTATCCTATCTACTTTTTCCTCCTTCTTGTGTGTGCTTGACCCAAGGGAGCGCCTCGGGGTGATAAAGATTCGCCAGACGGGTGTCCAAAGACACTGGAGGGAACGGGACAACGGACCCGCGGCGCTACGGCGGCTTGCCAGGAAGCGCTACATCGACCTCGGTAAAGTACAACGAAAAGTTCAGTCAAGCTCACAAAAGCTTCGAAAAATTCGAGGACATCTCCGTTACGTTGGAACAGTTTAAGTGTTGTCCAAAGGGCGGAGGCTTCAAGTTTCAATGGGTCAGTCAGAGATCTCAGGAGGCTAGACATCTCTAACCAAACTCAGGACTTTCTTCCTGTCCATGCTAAAAAAACAACAAATCAAGGCTAATGGCAAAAAGTGGCTAACGCTAATGTCTCAAAAAAATGACGTTAACTCCTGGGCTCCGTCAACGTTGGTAAGATGATGAAATGCCGCTAGGGAAGGCATGTGAAAACTTCTCAAGGATGTCGGAAACATCGACCCGAAGAAGTCGGATTTTGGGTGCGAGAGACGCCGTCCCACCTTCTGACTCTTGTGAGAGGCTCTATTGAGGTTTAGCTAGGACAGTCTTTGCGCCTCTCATCAATCAATTTGATCCTGTCTGTCCCATCAGGTGTAGATTTAGCTATCCCGTTAGCCTGCGGCGCTAACTCTGCCCTCCGCTTTCAGACGAAGCGGGTCCGGGACCCGTCAAGAGCAAGTACGACGCGCTTGACTTTGACACCCTGCTGAAGGAGGCCCAGAAGTCCCTGCACCGCTGATGGTACAGCCCGAGCCCAACCCCCCTGCCCCGCCCCGCCACCAACCCCCGTCCCCGACTGGTCAGCCTTAGTAACTGCAGCGGCTCGGCTCCCGCTCGGCGGCTCCGCACCCAGACGGGCCTATCGGTACCTCCACGCAAGGCAACCTCACTCAATGTTTACATTTTTACCATTGGAATATATAAACAACACGGACCTCGGGGTTTGCTTTTTTTGGTTCTTCTTGGGTTTTATTTTTAATTTTTTATTTTTATTATTATTATTATTATGTTTCTCTCGCCGGAGGATACTGCTTAAAAAAAAAAAAACGAACAAACGAACACAACACAAAAAAACAAAACAAAAAAAAAAAAGCCGCCAGGAGTCTGGACGAGACGGCGGAAGGGGAGAAGGAGACTCGTTGGTACAGCGGCCGTGAGCGACGCCGTTCTCCGCTGAGCTACAGCGACAACAAAAACACACACACTCACACACACAAACACAAAAAAAGAAGCTGCTTCCTGTCTGCGCCGGAGACCTACGTAGCAAACACCCTTGCTGTCCTTGCGTGGCGTCGGTCCTTCGTGGTGTGTTTTCTCTGCGTGTGTGTTGTCCTAAATGTGTGTGTGCGCGGGAGTCCGCGTGTTCTTTGTTCGTTTTGTAAAAAAAAAAAAAAAAAAGAAAAAAATTTGGGAAAAAATTAACCCCGCCCCCAAGCCCTTCCATGCCCCGCCCCCACCCGCCCCTTGTTCTGGTCGGCCGCCAGGAGTGAGAAAAAAAGATGGACGCCGTAACATCTAAGAGGTGTGTGTGTGTGAGTGTGTGTGCGCGCGTGTGTGTGTGTGTGTGTGTGTGTTCCGGACTGAGAATAAGAAAAAAAAAACTAAAATGTTATTAATCAGCCGCCGACGGATAAAGTTTACAAAATCGGAGACGAAGATGAAAAAAAAAAAAAATCACGTTTTTATTTTATTTTGTAATTGTAGTGCTTCCTTGATTTGATCTATGCACTGTCAGGAGGTTTAACGTCTCCGCTGTCCTCCACCCTCCCGCCCCTCCTGGACCCACACCATCCCATGACCCCCGACCAGGTGGCGCCCTCCGCTGGCCACGTTTCGCCGTGCGCTTCCTGCACGGAAGCGAAGGGGAGGGGTGACTTTTCACCTCAGTATCAGCCTCGGTCAAATTCAGGATTTTTCAAATAAAACACCAAACCGATGCTCATTGGGAGCGTCATGCTCGTTCGTTAGCTCGTCCAATCCCCATCTGCCACCGGGTTCGCCGTCACAGTCGCACCGCACGTGAGTCCCAACGCCATCCGGGGCACCTTCGCCGAGGGCGACGTCTTGTCTATGCAACTCGAGGAGCTTCTTTTCTCTCAAATCACTCCCGTTTCCTTAGCGACCGATCGCGTTTGAGCGTGCGTAGCATGTACGCTAACGGCTACTCGACGGATGCCACACCCGGTTGTTTTCATCTTCACAAACGCCGGTTACGACCGACAACAAGAATAAGCTAGCACGTTACTGGAGGCTAACAACACGTTGCGAGGTTTCACCGCCGCAGACTTGTCGAACGCAATGCTAAAAAGACAAGCTAATGAGCAAATGCGGACTTACCCTGGCGGGGTGCCTGAGGTGAAATAGTTCCCCACCGGTTCCGTAGGGTTCTTTGCGCGTATCTCCGTCTCCGAACACGCCTGAAACGCCACAGCCACTACAACCATCGCTGTTTACATCCGGACTGAAGCTAGCAGCGCTAGCTCTTCCACCCCTCCCTCCGTTTGGATCCGATCTCCTGAAACACCGTGACATCGGGATGCGTTTTCATCACGTCCTATTGCCGTCGGACGACTTCCTTGCTAGCCGCGGCTAGCATCGTCCGGTGGAATGTACTCGCTGACCTGAATGTAACGACCGACCGCGTCTTCATTTCGCTGGTTTCTCGACAGGAGGGTGGAGGGAGAGATTCTTTGGTGCTTCTTAACAAAACGAAACGACGATCGACCCTGCGGTCCGGCGAGCCGACGTGGCCGGTGGCGGGAAGGGAGGGAGGGGAACGGCGAATCGGCAATACGGCAATTTTCTCGGGAGGTACAGTGTCGGCTGAGCGTCTCTACCTCACGTCCATCCGCCTCATATATATACATATATATGTATATATATGTGTATATATATACATATATATATGTATAGATCTCCCCTTGGACTGTCGACCCTTCGTCCCTGATGTAACCGAGTGTCCCTGTCTTCGTCTTTTGGCTTCTCAGCGAGGTTGGGTGAGGGGGGAGGGGTCCGGGGGTCGGAGGGGCCTCCGCCTGGGGGCCCCGAAGGCCCCGGAGGTCCGACCCATCCTGCTTCCGGCCTCTCCTCGCCAAGGGATTCAAATAAACCCCCGACCCGACGACGTCTTGTTGTTGACCGTTTATTTTTTGCGGTCACGGGAGGCCCGAGGCCCCCCCCCCCCCCCCCACCCCACCTTACCCCCCCCCCCCCCCCCCCCCCAAAAAAAAAAATCCGTCAACCCCTCTTTCCGAAGAAACCGTCACTCTTATCGACACGCGTAAAGAACTGAATGTTTACATCGCCCGATTCTCCTTTTTGACTTTCGTGGGAAACGCACACTAAGTACAAACGCGCCTTATTCAGTGGTTGTTTTTTTTTCTTCCCCAGACGGGGAAGCAGGGGAAAGAAGAAAAAAAAAAAACACTTTTCCTGAAAAATAAATCAATTTTCTAGATGAAAAAAAAAAATTAATGACATAAAAGTGACAAAAATTAAAACTTGGGGAAAAAAAACAACGTTTTCCCGAACAGCTGAATGAGTATTTGTGCTTAGTTCGTCCACCACTGAGAAAAGTGAGAGAATGTGCTGGTTTACATATTGAAAAAAGAAAATATATTAAAATATATATATAATGTGTATATAGCACTATGCCTCGTTGTAAACATAAAATGTGCTGTGTGTTTTTCAAAAAATTTTTTTGGGGGGTGATTTTCTTCTTTTGAAGGGGCGGCGGGTGGCAGGCGTTGGAGTGGGTGTGGGTGGGGGGGAGGTCGCCCATCGGGCAGGGGGGTGTTTGTCTTTCGCCTCCTACTTCGTCAGGGAGGAAAACGGAAGGGGAAAAAAATGAATAAATCAAATGAATATATAAATGAAATATTATTCTTTTTATAGAAAAAGTCCAACACTGTTGTATGAAAGGTCCCTTTAGACGTCACAGGAAATGACGTTATATTTTCTATTTTTTTTTTTTTAATTTCTTTTCTTTCTTTTCTTGAAAGCAAGTCGAGATGCAATACGCGATTCCGATCCGCGGCGCGGCCACGTCTCCGGGGAAGCGACACGGCGGGATTGAGGGGGGTCGGGGGCGCACGCACGTGCGCGCGCACACACACAGACACTCACACTCACAAAACAGGAAGAATGTGTTCAGTTGTGTTGTGAACAACACACAACACGTGTACAGATACATACTAATATACTCTTGCACAGTAAAATGTCCCAAAAAATAAATACCATATTTTTCCTCCGAAAGGAAGGAAGTTACTTTTAAGACCACGTTCTTATTTTATTTTATTTTATTTTATTTTATTTTATTTTATTTTATTTTATTTTAGTTGTGATGACGCACAGGCTTGATCAGATCTGAACTCTGGTGACTGGAGGAGGGTGTGGGCAGTAGTCGTTGCTATTTCAAATTTTTTATATTATTTTATTGTCAAGTTTGTTTTATTTCTTTTTTTCTGTGGTGATGCATAGATTGGTTCAGATCTGGACACTTTACTCAGATTACAGTTACGACTGGTAACTTCAGGTGAGGAGGTAGAGGGATACGGAGTCTGTTTTTTCATTTTATTTTATTTTATTTTATTTTATTTTATTTTATTTTATTTTATTTTATTTTATTTTTCAAATTTTCTGACCCCCGCCCCGGTCGAACATTTCCAAACTGCTGCAGAACGTGTCGACGCTGTAGAAATCCCTGTGGTATTTTATTTTACCTACTCCTTTAAAAAAAAAAAAAATAATAATTTTTTTCCTGCTGCACTTTGAACTTTTAGTCAAAAAAAAAGACAAGAAAAAAAAGGATGGTGTTATTTGGTCTTATTTTTGTGGCTGAAAGTAAACAGATGCAACAAGTACCTGGTAATAATCAAGTAATAACAACTGTGTTCCCCCCCAAAAACCTGGAGTTCTGCTCCTCACGCAAGAGCATGCCGTCAAGACCAAGATAATTCAAATTTTTTTTTTTTGTTAAACGGTGAACAAATAAATCACAAATTTTAAGTCAATGCAGTAATAAGCATTAATGCATGGGTAATAATCAGGTTATTATTGTTTCTTCTCATTGCGCTTTGGACAGGAAGAGTGTTTCTAATCCCAAGTGCTTGTCCAGGTGTTTTTTTTTCTCTAGTTTTACATAATTTTGGTCAGTAAATGTCTTATTAACACCTGTTATGTGTTATGTAACTGTGGCAACTATGGGGTCGTTAATTTTGTAACCAAATTGCTTTGTTATTTCTAAACAAAATCCAGTTACATGATATATAATAGATTATATCAGATTCATTCATTAACAGTGAATTACGTCCGGTTAATTATTTACTGACTTGCTGTCAGTGATGATATACATTTGGAGCGTCTCCGTGAATGATTAAATAGCCCAAGAATATTTATATATGTTTTTATATACATACATATAGATATATATACAAATACCAAAGGTAAATGTCAATAAAGTCTTTGTTAGTATATATTTTAGCATTAATGTTCATCTACACCTTTTATTTTACTTTTACATGCCGTTCAGTAGGAAACTACCTGTTAATTACACGCTTATTACTGCATCATAACACATTAATAACTTGCTGTTGGTTTTTGCAGTCATCCCCGGTGGCTAACGAAATTAGCAACATTCACTAGCCTTGTTTGTTTTAGCAAAAGTGCAGCAGGCGACGGGATTTTCACAGTGCCTTCGGCCGCACCGAGGGGGGGCGGTGGCCTCGATTGCTTTTTTTCTTCTTTTTTTTTCCCTTTCCTTCTTTCTTTCTTTCTTGTTTTTTTTCCAAAGAGGTAATTTAAAAGAAAAAAAAAAAACAACAAAAAATAATAACGGCATCGATGAAAACGACACGATTCCGTCACAGTGTCGCGCCTTAAAAAAATATCGACCCCTTCCCCTCCCCCCCGCCGTTTCTAACCCCTTTCCAATCCAACGTGGTTTTAATACTAAATAATTACTGATGTAATTAAAAAAGAATAACTTTTTTCAATAGCCATATTATGAAAAAAAGAAGCTATATACATATATATGAATATATATATATATATATATATTTGTGTGTTTGTGTAGATATCTAGATGATTATATACTTTCTTATAGAAAACTTTGATGTTGACCATGTTTTCCTCAGTGTTTTGAGAACACGCTGACACATTTCAAAATAAAACTCGCACTGTCCGCCTCGGACAACCAATCCAAATATAACAATAAATAATAAGATGAATAATAATATTAATAATAAAAATAAGTTTTGAAAAAAAACTTCCAAAGGGAACCCCACACGCCATAATGCAATACCTTCTCTTCCCACTTTTCTCTTTTTTTCTCAAAAAAAGGAAAATGGCAAGAAAAAACAACATGAAACTTGAAAAATATAAATGAATAAAAGGTTTAAAAAAAAAAAACATAAAAAATGATTAAAAAAAAAATTGTGGAAAAAAAAAATAAGAAAATGTCGTCGGCGTCACGTTTGTGTTTCAGAAGCCAATAAAAAAAATCACCCTGTATTTTTATTTTCATATCTTTGTTCTCCCCGTCATGTAACTATTTCTGGGGTTCCGATCCCCGTCCCCTGACCCGCTTTTTTTTTTTCTTCATTCATTCATTGGCGTTCCCTCCCGTCCGGTTGGGCAGATCACAGAAGCTCGAGGAGGGAGCGCACAAACTGTCAAACTAAAAAAAAATTCTGATCAATGTGAGTGAATGTTATTATTATTACGATTATTATTAACATGTTATTATTATGTTATTACACAGTTGGTTTTTTTTTGTGGGTGGAAGCATATTTTGACACAAAGGGCATATTTTGTTTTACGACACCTAACGACTATCGAATTCACCGCTTTCCTTTTTAAATGTAGGTTTTTTTCGGTGAAAAAATGAAAAGACGCGTTAAATACTGCTAGTGAGATTTTATATTTTTACATACGTTGGTTTTCTTTTTTCTTTTTTTAATTTATACGCCGCTTAGTTTGGACGTCTTTGAAAAGGTGTATATGTTTTTTTTTTCTTTCTCCCATCTGGTGTGATGTCATACGTCCAGAGAACGTGGAGACACGCACACACACCAAAAAAAAAAAAAAAAAAAAAAAAAACAAACAAAAAAAATACAAGGCATTTCAGTATTTTTTGAATTGTTGAAATCTAGTTTCATAGCAGCGGAAAGTGTCTGATGTTATAAATTATATTTTAATCGGTGTAAATAGTTTCGAACCGGAGACTCTGGCTTCCTTTTAAACTGAATACATTTCTCTCCGGAGATTGTTTACATGATGAAACTGTAGAGACGTGCTCCTTGTATTCTGTATAAAAGTACATATATCCACTGCTCCGCCTCCTGGAAAATAAAAAAACAACCCTGATGAACAGACGGCGACTGGCGTCCTGCTCTCTCAGGTTCTGCTTCTGCTTCTGTTTCTGTTTGTTTCTCAACACTGTGTGTCCTCGTACGAGGATGGCGTGTCTTCTGCTGCTGCTTTGTCAGATAGAAGGTGTGTACTACAAAGTTGGGACTACCAAGAAGGAGTACACTGCTGAGGAGTGTACCACCAAAAAGGAGGGTATTACCATGACAATATATACTACCACAAAGGTGGGACTACCAAGAAGGAGTACACTGCAGAGAAGGAGTGAACTACCAAAAAGGAGGGCACTACCTTGAAGGTGTGTACTACCACAAAGTTGGACTACTGCAATTCCTTAGTTACCACAAAGTACCATGAAACCTAGTACAACTACAAAAGTGCACTTCTGCGACAGCAGCTACAACAGCGGTGTACGACCACGAAGGCGTGTACTCAAGTAACAAAGGCAGTTACCACCAAAAAGTCTTTGACTACCTCAAAGGCGTGCATTACAAAGCAGTGTATTACCAAGAAAGTGTCTACTACCCCAAAGACATGTACTATAGTCATAAGGTGTGAACAACCAAAGTCTTTAACTACCACAAAGGTGTGTACTGCCATGGAGTTTACTACCAAGCAAGCGACTACTACCACACTGGTGCACTACCATAAAGCTATGTACTACCATAAAGGTGTGTAGTACAGTCAAAAAAGTGTGTATCACCAAAACGTCTTCAAATACAACAAGGTGTGTACTGCCTTTAAGGAGTTTATGACCAAGTTAGCTTCTACTACCACAAAGGTATACCACAAAGATGTGTACTGTGATCACAAAGCCCCAAAAATTCTACCAAAAAGATCTATAGTTCCACCTAGACATCCGTCACAACAAAATTGTGTCCTACCATGAGGGCTTATACCACCACAAAAGAAGACTTGTACTACCACAAAGAAAGACTTGTACTACCACAAAGAAAGACTTGTACTACCACAAAGGCGTGGAGCAATGAGAAATCTTTGACTACCACTTAAACATGAAGCACAGAAAAGGCTTAAACTGCAACAAAGACTTAAACCACCCAGAAGATGCATGACACAAGAGGGGCGTGTAAAACAGAAAGGTGTGTCCAAAGAGGAAGGTGTATACTAAGAGGAAGGTGTGTACTACATGGAAGGTGTGCACTATGAGGAAGGTAGGCTTGTAGTGCTAGGAAGGATAATGCAGGGTTTGCCATGAACCGGTTGCCAGTTGGTCACAGGGCCACATATCAAGACATACGGCACATTTATTCATTCACCCAGTGGACATACAAGTATTCACCCTCTCATTCTCTTGCCTTACAATATTCACTCATTCACAAGACAGAGACATACATGGTTCGCCCTCTCATTTGCATGCCATATAGACAACAATTGCACGACTAAAATGTATTTATGTGTTCTTTGTGGTAGTTGAATCTTTACATTTTGGTTTTGTTGTCGTTGTTTCTCTTCTGTGCGTTCTTCTGTTTCTGTTCTTAATGTTCAGATGTTTTTTGGGGGGAATTTTGGGAATAAGTGGGAATGTTTTTTTTTTATTCCCACTTATCATTTCATCTATTTGTTTGGTCAACTGTGAAACGGTTGACAATCACTTTCGTGATCACGATATCGATTATGATCGAAAACAATCCGGGACTCCTGCAAAAAAAAAAAAAAATAGTCCCGCGTGTATCCTTCCGCCGGGCTCCTTCTCTCCGCAGTCACGAACATCATCGCCTTCTTCCTGCGGGGCTGCAGCTGCCCGCAACCCCCCCTCCCTCCCCCCGCACGCAGTCACGGGTTGTCTTTGCGTCACAGCCCCCCCCCCCTTCACGCACACACGCGCTCCGCCGAACACCACCACCGTATACGGCAGTCCTCTGAGCTGATCTCTCGGGGCTGACGTCACGCCACGGTGACGTCACGCCGCCATGCATTATATATCCGCGCTATTATTGTATCACCAAGCGGAGGGGCGTGTGCGTGTGTGGGCGTGTGACCCTCTTCTGCCTCTCTGACGTCACGTTGCGTTTCATAACACCGCCAAGGCTCACACCGGCGTGCACACGCACATGCACACGCACCCGGGGAACCTAGTTTTACCGCTTCCGGTTTGAACCAGAACCGGTCGGACCGGAAGTCCAACGCCTGGACAGGAAGTCATTGTTTTCAAATGTATAGATGTTTATAAATAAAAGTATAGTTGTATATAAAATAGATGTATGGTTTGGTAAAAGATAGATTGATCTCTTCAAAGAAAGACAGGTGCCGTTTTGAACATCTTTAAAATACTTTTAATACTTTTCTGGTATGCTGTAGTTAAATAGTACTTTACATCTGCATAGCACTGACTTGCAAGCGTAGATACTTATACTCTTTGCATGAACACAGTACTGAGCATTCTACATATTGCAGTTTTAGTCAGGGAAACACCCGGGTGGCGGTAAAATCGTCTGTTTAATGAGCAATAGCTGTTGTTGGCCACAGCCACGCTGCACGAGCCTGCGAATTGTTCCTGCTCCATTCCAGGTAAAAAAAAAAAAACAGAACTCATTGCACCACAAACCACGCCCACATCGTTCCGAGCAACCCCAAAATCACAAAGAAAACAAGCATCAACATAAACCCCGACATTTGTGACTCACCACAATATCTGGGACTGCATATCTATAACAATTTTTAAGCAAATTATTTTCAGCATTTACATGGAAATAAAAAAATAAAATAGAATGAAGTAAAACAAAATAAAAGTAAAACTAGATAAAATAAAATAAGGTGAATTAAATTAAATTAAATCAAATTAAATTAAATCAAATTAAATTAAATTAAATTAAATTAAATTAAATTAAAGGGATGATCTTTTTAATCTGCTTACATTCCAGTCCTTCATTCCTGGACATTCAAATCTCACTTACATGTTAACGTTCTCTCTGTTTCTGACTCTTCATTTCTAATCTTTCTTATGGACCACAACATTTTTGATTGGGTGTGTGGATGGATCTTCCAGATTGTTTTTAAAGTCTCATCGGTCACGTTGGATGAAACAGTAATAACCGTCACCTGGATTAATACGGGGATCATTAGTATCCAATCGCTGCTGTTTGTCGGATCTTTTACATCGGTTTGAACCCTTCTAATCGCAAATGGGTGAAAGGGGAAAAAAACACGGAGAAGCGGCGAGAAGAGGAAGCAGTGCAGGAGGAAGTCAGCTTTAGCTTGCCACCGCTGAGTCAGGTCGGCGACAGGAAGTGAAACTTCAGGGGGCCAGAGATGGATCCGGGCCGCTGGTCCTGGAGCCGCCGTTCTAGCTGAGGATGCAAGTCTTCGACTGGGATGCACTGGCTGCGGAGGAGGAAAAAGAGGAGGAAGAAGGATGTGGAGGAGGAAAGGGAAGAGAGGAAGAAGGAAGCAAAGGAAGGAGTTTGTTATCTGCTATGGTTGTAGTCTGGGGGTCCCTTCAGTGCCCGGTGTCGAGTGTGGAGCCGCCTGGTGGTGGGGCCTGGAACTGCACCGTGGATCCTGTCCTTGACAGTGCGCCTTCACCCACGGACACGCTTTAGGGCTTATAAACGCTCACTCCTTAGGATTTACATAGTCACGATTTGGGTTTATATACGGGTACTCTGGAGGGGTTTATATAAGTCAATCTTTGGGGATTGTATACAGCAGGAGTGTGCAAACTTTTTGGCTCAGGGACCTCATTGACTTTTAAAATTTGACAGACGGGCCGGGTCACCACAAGATGCGATACATATTAAAAAAACAAAACAAAACATTTGTTAATAGTACATATCAAACTTATCTGACATTGTCTGACATTTGCTTTGAAAATAAAACCAGCTTGGTTTTGAAGGCTCTGACGTTTGCTTGCATTTCAAGCACAAACCGATTTTTCCCTTGTAGCTTCACGTCCAGCTCATTCATGTGTGTCAGTATGTCCACAGTAAAGGCTAAATCACAAAGCTAATCTGTGTCATTCAGCTCCGGAAAATACTCAAGTAGCTCCAAAAATGACATAATCTCCTGTTTGAGCTCCAACATTCATTGATCCAATCATTCAATCGTTCACTTCAAGTATGAATTCTGTACCGATCTTTAGCGGGACGGATTAAAAAGACCAATGGGCCAGATGTGGCCTGTGGGCCGTAGTTTGCCCGCCCCTGGTATACAGGCATTCTTTATGGTTTGTATACAGTTACTCTTGAGGGTTTGCATAGTTACCTCTTCTTCTTTCGGCTTTTCCCTTCAGGGGTCGCCACAGCGAATCAACTTTCTCCGTCTAACCCATTCTCTGTATCCTCCTCTCTCACACCGACTACCTTCATATCTTCTCTCACTACGTCCATAAATCTTCTCTTTGGTCTTCCTCGAGACCTCTTGCCTGGCAGCTCCAATTCCAGCATCCGTCTAGTGAATGTGAATGTATATTCACTATCCCTCCTCTGTACATGACCCAACCATCTCAGTCTGGCTTCTCTGACCTTCTCTCCAAACATCTAATGTGTTGTTCCTCTGATGGACTCATTCCAAAGAGAACCTCAAAATCTTCATCTCTGCAACCTCTAGTTCTGCCTCCTGTCTTTTGGCCATCGTAACAGTTTCTAGTCCATACAGCATCTCTGGTCTCACCACTGTCTTGTACACCTTTCCTTTCATTCTAGCTGATAGTCTTCTATCACATAGTACCCCTGACAGTTTATATAGTCACTGTTTGGGCTTATATATGGTCACTCCTAAGAGGTTTGTATATATCACTCTAAGGTTTCTATAGAGTCACCACAGTATAAGTCAACATAAGTCACATAAGTCACTCTTTGTGGTTAATGTACACTCACTCTTTAAGGTTTTGTCTACAGTATAAGTCACCCTGAAGGGTATGTATATGTCATCCTGTAGGGTTTATGTACAGTCACTCTTTAGCTTTAGCTCACTCTTGATTGGTTTATATACTGTAATTTATATACCAAATATTGGACGCACCTGCCGGACCGGTAAAAATTAAGTAAATAAATCTATGTGTACATATATAGGCCGCACTGGTCTATGAGCCGCAAGTATCCACGTTGTAACATGAGATATTTACATAGAAACATTTTTTAAAAACTTCTAATTAAATGCATACCGATAACATCCACAAATGGAACTGGAAATACTTTTTTTTCCCAAAAAGTGGCTGTAACAGGGCTGATGAAAAATTAATAATTTTATTATCTAAATAATAAATAACAAGGAAAAGTCCATCCATTTTCTATCCCCACTTTGTCCTACTCCAGCTGATCACTATCTCGGTCTTCCTCCTGCGCACTAAAACCATTAACGTCATTTTCTTCGGTATCGGAATTCAACGGCCTTTAGAATTTCACGGTCATTTCATCGGTCTGATGCGACGAGGCTAAATGTTTTGGCGGCGTGAAGCTCGTTAGCCCCCAAAAAGTTCATAAATCAGCCGTATCATTGTTTAAGCCACAGTGTTCAAAGCATGTGGAAAAAGTAGCGGCTGAAGTCCGGAAATTATGGAAAGTCATTCTTTGGGGTTTGTATACAGTCCCTGTTAAGGGTTTATATAAGCCACTCTTAAGGGTTTATATAAGTCACTCTCTAGGGTTTGTTTACAATCCCTTTTGAGGGGTTTGTATACATACACTCTTTAGGGGTTATATACCCTATAATTCAGTCTTTAGGGGTTTTATACATAGAAGGGGTTTCATAGTGGGTTTATATACGGGTTTATGTAAGTTGACGGGTTGATATAGGTCACTCTTTGGATTTATATATAGTCACCATTTGTGGTAAATATACAGTCATTCTTCAGGCTTTTGTCTACTGTATAAGTCACCCTTAAGGGTTTATATATGTCATCCTTTAGGGTTTATGTACAATGACTCTTTAGTTTTTGTATGCAGTCACTCTCGGTTGGTCTATATAAGTCACTCTTTAGAATTTCTATACAAACACTCTTGAGGGTTTGTATTAAGTAAATTCTTTAAGGCTTATATAAGTCACTCTTTAGGTTATAGATACAGTAAACAGTCTGTATGGTTTGCAGATCCAGCGAGTGGTTCGGGTTTATCAATGCCGTCGCCTTCTGGGATTCACTTCTAAAGGTTTTTGAGAACCCCCGAAGTCCTCGTCTGCCAATGCCTGGTGAAAATGTGTTGCGTGCTGCTGGCCGACCGATCGCTGCGCCGCCCCTGCAGGAGCAGAGAGGGGTCGCTCTGTGTTGGCGTGCAGGCAAACCTTGTCTGGCGGCAGCAGCCGCCGCCGCCGCCTCCTCCTTTTCTTTCTTGGCGGCCTCGATGGCGGCCACTTTGGCCTCGTGCACCTCCTTCAGAGCGTTCCACTCCTTCCTGTTGTTGAGAAGGCGATCCAGCATGGGGGTGATTTCAACGTGGAAACGGCTGAACTCCTGACAGGGAGGACACAACATCCGGACAACGTCAAGGCAACGCTGCACATGAAATACATTGCGCCTCTGTCGCAACTGGCCAACTGAATGGAACACGGCCAAAACAAAGACGAAAAGCACAGTGTTACAGGTCTATACGCCTCCCAAGAGGTGATTAGCTCTTTAGCTGGCCAGTGGTAACTATTAGCACGCCTTTGTGAAAAGCATCAAGTCGCTCATGTTGTCGCCTTTGACAGAAAACATGGGTACTGTTCATAGCAGATCAGAAACTGGCACTTTCCTGGCCCCCAACTTTGCAGACATCACCGCCCGGCTGAGCCGACGTCCACGCAATGAAAAATCTTTATGAAAAGCCCAGGCAAAAGGGGATTGTGAAATAAAAGCCGGAAAATGGCGTCTGTAATGGAAGCGGTGGGACGTGTTACAGGTTCCCAGATTGGACGGTTATGTCCACCGCTTGTTATCACAGGACATAAACACATCCCAAGGGTCTCTAAAACCTCAGAATCATTAAAATGGAGCCCGAGCCCCCACCCTGTCTTCTCGACAGTGAGGAGGAGGAGCCAGGAGAATTGAAAAGATAAAAAAAAAAGATTAAAAAAAAAGTCTGGTGAGCGCTAGTTATCTATCTTGTGGGAACAATATGTTTATCTTCCTTGTGGGAACAATATATTAGCATTCGACGGAATACATTTTCCTTGAAAGAACAATACATGGGACTTTTAGGTCCAAGATATTTAACTATCTTGAGGTAACAATGTACCTATCTAGAAAGAACAATGTAGTATCCTAAGGGAACCATCTGTATAATATATTCATCTTGTAGGAACAATATTATCCCGTGGGAATACAATTAAAACCTAAAATATCCCCAAAAAACTAGAATATATTTATTAATGGGAATAATACATTTATCTTGTGGGAACAATATATATTTATCTTGAGGGAACAATATCCTTACCTTGTGGGAACAATACACCTCTATTGATCTTGAGGGAACAATGTGCGAACAATATATTTATCTTGTGGGAACAATATGATTAACCTGTCGGAACAATATAATTAACTTGTGGGAACATGCATTTTATCTTGTAGGAGCAATATATTTATCTTGGGGGAACAGTATATTTATCTCATGCATGTATTTATCTAACGTGCTATAATTATCTTGCACAGGGTACAGATTCTTCAAGCAAGACCCTTCACCGACGCCAACAATACATTCATCTTATTCCCACCGGTAACTTGTGCGAACAAGATAATTATGGTACACCCACTCCATTGCTAACTTGTTCCCACAAGATAAACCCGTCAGAGTTTCGCCATCAGACACGAGAGGCCTGACCTTGTAAACGAAAGAGCAGACGAAGTCGATGAAACCGCACTGGAGCTTCGGAAGTTCTTCGGCCTTGTTTCTGTCCATCATGGGCTGGATGGAGGGGGGAGGAGAGAACAGGATCAATCATTTACACTAATACGATCACCCTTTTACCCAAGGACGACCTTTGATCAGGATCTGTTCGGACAGGATGTACCGACAAACTGCCCCCCTTCGTCTTCTGCCCCGGTCAAACACCCACCGGTCATTACGTCGGTAAAAAGGAGGACATCTTTGGTCCCCAGATACCTTATAATTGGCAAGAGTTGAGCAAAACAAACTGAAAAAGTTCAGATTGACTTTTACGAAGTGTCCCCATCAGAGGACATACATTTTGTGAACTCTAGACCGAGTCCGAAGACAAAGACAACTCCTGCGGTTCTGTCGGATTGTACTAGAACAAATTAACCCACGGGGGGGAAACTTGTTTTGAAGTCTGCGCGAGGAAAAAAAACGTCTGTCAGGCCGAACCCCTTTCGCAGCTGACAGGAAGTCCACGCCGGCTGTCACTGCATGCCCGATTGCTCGCAGACATTTGTTTTTTTGGATTTCGGGACGAAAAGGAAAAGCCGCCTCCGTTCGGATCATTTTGCAAACCCCTGCACTAGGCTCAGCGATATTAGATCCGGAACAATAAGTCCGGGGATGGCGGTTATTCTCAAGGACACGGGGGGACTGAAGTGGCAGTGGACGAGGGGGTGGACGGGGGCGGAGGGGTTGAAGTTGCTCGGTGCCGGCGAACATCGCAGGAAACTCAATCTTTCTTTATTTCAGCCAGTTATAATCGTCCTCGGCCCAGAACGCTGCTATTTCAACCGCCCGGATCCCGTCCCCCGCCGACGACTACCGGGACCCTCTCAACAACTCATCTCTCTCTTCCGGTTTGCAGAGCAGAGCTCTGGTAGGGGGAGAGGCAATCACATGAAAGAGCTGAAGAACTAAAGATCGGACTTTTAAGGCTTTGTGTCGGTGAGCTCAGGGTTCCCTCTGGCTGGTGTTCCCTGGGAACCTGTCATGAGGTTTGGACTATTCCCCCAAAAAGCCAATCAATCCCAAATTGGAATACGAGATCCATCCGGGGATCAGTGGCCGGAGGATGGGTTTTGCCAGTTGGAGAACGTCACAGTATGTTGTTATCACTATTTTTCAGAGCAGGTAGTTAGGAATCATGGAACACAAGACTCTTCAGCATAATCTCCTGCCGCAGAGTCTCCGACTTTGAGTCCTTACGATGGGCTGCTGCTCCAGGACCGTCCTCTCCAGGTCTCCCTGCTCCCAGAACTCCGCCGCCACGGACAGCGCAACCTGGAAGACGAGTACGAGGCATTTCAAATGGAAATTCGTCAACGTCCAGATTGAGTAGAACTGTCAACAAATCCAAGGTTTACACAAAATACTTCTAAGAAAACTTGCACCAAGTGATTATCAGAATCAATATATACGCTTAGAGTACTTTCGGCTTCTGCACTTTATGATAATTTGGCTTTCATTAATTCTCCGTGGGGAAATTGGTTCTCTTCAATGAACCCATCATGGATGGGCCATGAGCAGTAGGCTGCCGTCGAGTTAGGGGTTCAGTGTCTTGCTCAACAACATGTCGAGGAGCCGAGAATTGAACCAGGAATGTTCGGTTCCAAAGACAATTGCGCTACTTCCAGCACCGCGCCCCACTGCCCATAAATTATTTAAAGTCATTGGTAAGAAGAACCACAAACCCTGCTACAAGTGATGAAGTTTGCCATTAGAAATACCAGGCCTGCGTGTTTGGACATCTTCTTCTTCTGTTGGCTGCTCCCTGCAGGGGTCGCCACAGCCAATCAACTTCCTCCATCTAACCCTCTCCTCTGCTTCCTCTTCTCTCACACCAACAAACTTCGTGACCTCTTTCCGTCCATAAATCCCCCCTCTGGTCTTCCTCTAGACCTCTTGCCTGGCCGTTCCAACCTCAGCATCCTTTTACCCAGATCTTCCCCATCACTCCTCTGTCCATATCGGAGCCATGTCAGTCTAACTCTTCTCTCCAGAACGTCCAACAGGTGCTGTCCCTCTGATGGACTCATTACTGTCCCTATCCATCCTCCTCACTCCCAAAGAGAACCTCATCATCTTCATCTCTGACGTTTCTAGCTCTACCTCTTCACCATCTCTGAACCAAACAGCATTGCTTGCCTCATCACCGTCTTTTGCACCTGTCCTTCCTAATTCTTGTTGATATTCTTTTCTCCTACTGTTCCAATCTGCTTGTCCATGTTTCTCCATCTCTTCTCCAACCCCTCAATTGCTCCGGACTGTTGATCCTCGGTATGTCCACTTCCTGTAGCTGACATGTTCCCCTTGGGTCCCTCTCCCCCATCAGGCACCTACATTCTGTCACGCTGCGGCTAACCTTCATCCCTCTCCTCTCCAGGAGCATACCTCCACCTCTCAAGATTTTTATCCATCTGCTCAATGCTCTCGGAACGATCACAGTGTCATCTGCAAACATGGCTCATGGAGATCCCAGTCTAACTCAGCCTGTCCATTGCTGTACCAAAAGAAAAGGGTCCCGAAGGTGACCCTTGATGTACTCCCACTTCAACTTTGAACCTCTCAGTAACACCTACGTCACACCTCACCGCTGTTTCACAGCATGCATACATGTCCTGCTCCAGTCTCACCGATTGTTCAGGTGATGCGGAGGAAAGGGTAGGGGTGGATTTGACAAGAGGCCGTAGCCCCCGGCGCTGATTTATGGTAGGATTACCTGGATGTGAGTTTACCGAGCGCAAGGAGGAGGAAAAAAAATGGTTAAAATTGTGGATAAAGCTTTGATGGTGCTCGGCGGAGCGGGGAATCTCACTCAAAGCCAGCATCGCTTCATGTCCCCTTGAGACCAGAGATTTGCGACCCCCACTCCATTTCTTCCCCACCTGTACCGCAGATCTTATTAATACTATCTTCAGCTTTTATTCATGATAAAAACCCTCCTTTCGTATCCGTGTTAATCATTGAGGCTATTTTTTTTTCTGGAATGGCTGGTGCCGAAAAGTCCTGCGCAGGTGGGAGGCAGGAGGGGGTGACAGAGGAAATATGAGCCGCGGAAATGCCAGAGGCCCCACCGCTCAATCACAGCCCGATGGGGGGGTCCGAGGGGGATTCGTCCGAAGAGGAAGAAAGGAGTTTTCCGTTTTAACCGATTTCAGCGAATTTAAAGTTTTGGTTCCCTGGGACAACGGGGGCTCTTTTGGGGATAGTTTCGCAACGCGGGGTGGAAAAGGCTCCCACGAGGAGGAGGCTGAGTCATCGGGTGGATTCACCCGAGCAGGGAGGAGTGGGAGGCGGCGCTGACTCACCGGGCCGAGGTGAGAACGAACCAGGAAAGATGTCTGATTGGCCTCAAACTGAACATTTTTGCTCATTTTTTGTTTTAATTTTAGTTTCTATTATTACTCTCGGACAAAGACATAATCCAAAATAAAGTATATTTAAAAAAAAAGGTATCATTTTGCCAGTATACGCCTTTGTTTCATATATCATGTATTTAATTAAAAATTGAATTACATTTAAAGGTGATTTTAATTAATTTTGAATTAAAGTTTATTGAGTTAAACAATCAAATAAGACGATCAAATATGTAAATTTGTTTCTCAAAAATGAATAATCCAGAATAATGTGTATTAAAAAATGTATGATTTTCCGTACATAGCCCTTTGTTTCATATTTTAAATAATTAATATTAAATGTGCAAATATGTAATGAATTTAAATTTAATTATTTTTTAATCAAAGTTGAATCAAATTTAATTTAAATATTTATCTCCTTTATTCATTTTCTTATATACCATATACGCTTCTACATTAAATATGCAGAACCTAGGCTAAAATATATTTAAAAATGTTTGATATTTCTCCAATATTGCTTTGTTTATAATATATACTTTATTGTATATAAATTGTATTACATTTAAATTTAAATCTGATTCAATTTAATTTGGTTAAATAGTGTTCACTACCTCCTTTTCATCAATTTATTTATATATCATACAAGCACACTTGTTTATTATATCATAATTATTACTGGCCTAATGAACATGATATTATATTACATGCTGCCAATATCCTAATAAAGAGATTATCAACGGGTAAAAGATCTGACAAAAAATATAAAGGATAAAAATAAAATTTGTCATTTGCCTCTCGGGTTTTTCCGAATTAACTTTTTTGGACCTACTGGAATTATATCCTCCCTTTCATGTTTTTTTCTCTATATTTGTAGGCTTCCCTTAGGGATCTGCTGTCAGGTGAGGGTGAAGATGGATGTCCTGACGACGTGTGTGTGTGTGTGTGTGTGGGCGATGGCGCTGACTCACCGGGCCGCAGTGAAAACACACCGGTAACAAACAAGGACAAACCTGGTGCTGAGAGATAATATTGTGACTGACGGAGGCCGGCGGGGGGAAAAGGAGGACACGGCTCTCCGTCTGAATTTGTTGCTGCTCGCCTTTGGTCACGTGACCATAATTTGGCGCCATGCAGCCACGCGGCACTATTACAGGTGTGGAGTCCGAAGCCCTGCGTCCTATCTAAGTAACCGCCACCTGTCAAGCAGCGCAAGGCGACTCCTGCTCGAATTGATATTCCAACCCACCGCGTATGTGTGTGTGTGTGTGTGTATGTGTGTGTTATACATTTTACTCAGTAACAGCGCTGAGGCTTGCCAGGCGGCGATGAGGGGGAAATGAAAAAGCAGCAGGTTGTTTTCTGCCTGGAGCAGCCATGCTCACAGCAAAAAAGGAAGAAAAAAAAAAAAAGCTCATTCCGAGGAGAGCGGGTTTAATCGTGCAGGATGGCTACCTTGCTCTGGACCTCCCAGGGTTTCGCGATGGCGGAGAGATCACACGCCGTCATCATCATGGCCCTGCACAGACAGGAAGGAGCGTGCAGATGGTAACATGGTGAACGACCGGCATCACTTTTAGGGAGTTTTCATTCATTCCTTCATTTGTTCATTCATTAGAGACATGCAAAGATTCACTCAGTCATTCATGTCAAATACATACACACACCAAGCAGGCATGTAAAACCATTCACCCTGTGATTTACCACCATACAGATACAAAACCCTTCACTCATTCATTCACACGTCATGTTGAGACAAACAACTGTTCACCCTCTTGTTAAATTATAAATTATATAAATTATATAAATTATAAATTATAGAAACATGCAAGCATTCACTCATTCATTCACACATTATTTAGACATACAGCCCTTCAATCACTCATTCACGTCCTATATTGTCTACTTATCTGCTGTCTATTTATTCATGTTTTTTTTTTTGGCTTTCTATATTCTGTCTTCTGCCTTTCTATTTACATTAATACTCATTTTTATTTTCACATATTTATTTCCTTTTTTTTGACATTATAACTGCTGTGACAAAGGAATTTCCCCTATGGGGATCAATAAGATTGATCTTATCTTATCTTATCTTATCTTATCTTATCTTATCTTATCTTATCTTATCTTATCTTGTCTATGCGCAAGCATTCACTTCATTCAAAAAACAAAACAAAACGGGAGCAAACGTCTTCTTTTGTCTCTCAAGCGTTTTTAAAAAAACAAAACAAAAGGAAGGATAAAAAAAAAAGGTGAATAAAAAGAAAAAGAAAAAAAAGAGGAGAACAGGTCCCTTCGCTCACGAGCCAATTAAAAATAACAAATGGAAGTTTGATCACATTTTGGTCTGGACACTTCCAGTCAATTCAATTATCAGACATTGGAAAGAAACAACAAAAAAATGTTTATTGCTGAGCTGTGTGTGTGTGCGTGTGTGTGTGTGCACATACATGACGATCTCTTTGCGTGTCGTCTCCAGCATCATGTACTTGGTCCAGTCGTTCCAGCTCTCGTAGGTCTTGGACTGATCCACGATCTTCTGGAACATCGTCCTCTTCCTGTAGCGAATAGAGGGACGAAAGATCGACTGACAACAACAACAATGACAAAAACAACAACAACTCCTCTTTAAGAACCAGGAAGACAAATAATGACATTACATGAGTTTCAGAAAAAACAGTGTGTGCATGTGCATGTACGTGTGTGTCTATGTTTGAGTGTGTGTTCGACAGAGACAGAGTGTGTGTGTGTGTGTGTGTGTATGTGTATTCTTTATGCATGTCAGTGTGAATGTATGTATGTATATTTATGTGCAAGTATTTTTTGCATGAGAATGTGTTTGTGCATGAACGTGTGTGTGTGTGTGTGTGTGTGTGTATGTGTGTGTTTAAGTATGTGTGTTTGCTTATGTGAGAGTGATTGTGTGTGTGTGTGTGTGTGTGTGTGTATCTTTGTGTGCATGCAATTGTATGTGTGCATATCCCGGTGTGTATGTGTGTCTGTGTGTGTGTGCGTGTATGTGTGTGTGTGTATCTTTGTGTGCATGTCAGTGTGAGTGTATATGTATGTATATACTGTATATGTGCAGGTATTTACATCTGTGTGTATGTATTTGTGTGTGTATGTGTGGGTCTGTGTGTGAGTGTGTGTATTTTTGTGTGCATGTCAGCATGAGTATATATGCATGTATATATATACGTGCTGGTATTTGTATCTGTGTGTGTGTGTGTGTGTGTGTGTGTGTGTTTAAACATGTCTGAGCATGTGTGCATGCAACTATGAGTGCATATGTATGTACATATATGTACAGGTATGTGTGTGTGTGTGTTTCTAATTGTGCCTGAGTGCATGTGAGTCTGTGCAGATATGTTTGTGTATCTTTGTGCGCTGCTCAGTGTGAGTGCATATGTACGTACATATACTGTATATACAGGCACGTGTGTGAGAGTGTGTGTGTGTGTGTGTGTGTGCGTGTGCATCCCACTGACTTGAAGTAGAGGGCGAGGTCTGTGGCGATAATGGCGATGTCCATCAGGTGGATGACAATGTCGTGCTGCCGCCGGTTGAGGTTCTGGTAAATGTTCAGTGCCTGAAACACCAGATCACAACCCGTCAGGCTCGGTCAGACACGTGTCGGATTCCTGCACGGTCCCTAAACGCATCGCAGAACCTCTTTACAGAAATAAAAAGTAAAACCCCTGATGATGGATAAGCTGAATTTACTTGTGTTGCTGTGTGTATCCATGGAAGCACTCAGCGACTGTTTCCCCCCCTAAAGGATACTTGTGAAAGGTTACCGGATAAAAATGGCGCTGGTGTGTGTACGTATGCGTGTGTGTGTGTGTGTGTGTGTGTGTGTGTGTGTGTGTATGTGGCCTGGGCAGCACTGTACTTCGTCTCTCAGCAGGGTCTTGCCGAACTCCAGGTGGTGTCTCTCCAAGATGGAGGATCCATGAAGCTTCGCCAGAGGGTTACCAGACCTATGTGCACACACACACACACACACACAGACACACACACAAACACAAACACACACACACCATGCATAGTGAGGCATGTTACACAAGGCTTCATGATGAGCTCATCCATCTGGGGCGGGGGTTCCTGATTTGTGTCATTAAGTTTTTTTTTTCACAGATTTCATATGTTGTTATTTTAAGATCAATTTTGAAGTTTTCATGTTTTATTTTAACTGGTTGAAAAAACGTATTTTATGCGTTAAGCTCATTTTAATCTAAATCATAATAAATAAGATAATTGTGATAA